>NC_073692.1:376197924-376497924 GCF_029784155.1 Uranotaenia lowii | reverse complement strand
TTGTAAATGACCGTTTATAAAACCGTGAGTTGAAGTCAAATTTTGTTTTCTGACGCCATCTAAGAATCCAAGAAGGCGGCTTTGGCTAAACCTTAAAATGCTGTAAATGACTATAAATCGTAATGAAACCCTCACAATATGGGTATTGGATTGAAAAGTTTTATAAAAAAAAACCATCATTAAACGAGCTGCACAAAAAAAATGCCATAATAAAACCATAATCAAACTTCTTAATGCTAGTTAGTCTAATCTGTGTTACTTGCACAGCAAATTTTTTTTTGCTGGAAACCAGCAACATTTTGCTGGTTTTTGTCCCGCTGACTATCCAGCAAAGTTTCCAGCAATTTAAATTGCTGGAAAAAAACAGCAAACGTTAATGCTGGTTTCCAGCAATTCAAATTGTGTAAATCCAGATTGCTAGAAACCAGCTATTTGTTTCAGAACATTCGGCTATTTTTGGTATCAAATTTATATTTCAATTCGAAATTGAATATTGAATACTGGCTGTGGTATGACAAGAAATAAAAAACAATTATTTTCTTAATTTTTTCATTTATGTATTTATTCTCAAAACCAAATGTTATTTTAATCTACAAACACCGGGGTGTTAATCATCCGCCACCTGAAATAAAGTTTTGATTAGTATTTTTCATGAAATATCTACCCATATTTTTAACACTCATCCTTGGCTTGATGTCTGGTTGCTAGAATATAGGAGAAAATAAGAATATTAGTATTAACCATATCAAAATTCGTGAAATAAAGTCTCACCTTGCTTCAGCGTACGAAAACAAACAGACTCCAATTCGATAATTAGATTGCTGATTTTCCAGCAAACTAGATCAATTGCTGGAAAGCCCATCAATTTGAAAACCGATTGCTGATTTTTCAGCAAAAATGACAAGAACACAACCGAATGCCGAAAAATCCAGCAATTTGAAAATCGATTGCTGGTTTCCAGCAAAAATTTGGATTGCTGAGCATTTTCAGCAAATTTTTTTGCTGGAAATCGAAAAATTTACTGTGTGGGTTTCTTTCGTGAACAGTCCTTATTTCTAAAAGCATAAGTCAAATCGTTCTACAGTCTTTAACAAAGTTGTTCAATTAGTTAAAATCTTCATTATCAACTATTTACAGACTTTCTTTAATGATGTCAGTAATAGTTGAAATCTTATTTATTCAAATCTTTGAAAATGGTATAATTTATTTATTTTTAAAGTGTTGTATCTCTGAAACAAAAATATCTAAACAAGATTAAATGAAGAATCATAAATAGATGAAAAATCTGTTTTCGGTTTTCATGTAAATTTATTAGTTTATCAGTTATCGAAGATCGATCTGACCAATTTTGAAATTTCCACACGTCATATCACCAAAACTAGAGGAAAACAAAATCTGACAAATGATTTGAGGACGCCAGGACGCCAAGATCATTCATAAATATGTTTTGAAACAAAGTCACCAAAAATACTGTTACTTTGTGTTATCAACGCATTGCGGACCACGAGAAATCTCGTTTTTTTGGTTGGCCGTCGTCAGTATGCTACTCCCAAAAGCATAACTCACATGTTATTGAATACAGACACCTTTCGTTTTTGGCAACACGCTCGAAAACTTTTAGTTATCAAAATCAAACTTTTTTTAATCAACTTCTTTCTCACCTATTTAATAAACCATTGTTATTCTTAATAACGCAATTTATCAGTTTTTTTAAATTGTTAGTCAATATTCGAGAAAACATTATTGAATTGACTGTTTCGTACTGTTGAATCAATTATAAAATATAGTTGAATCAGTTATAAAATATAATTGAATTAATTATAAAACATAGTTGAATGTATTATATTTATTGTTGAATGCATTGTGAATATTCATGAAATGAATAGTCGAAACAAGCATTTATTATTGTTGAATCTATCATTTAGTATTGTTGAATGCATCGTAATTAATCAGAAGAAAATAGTTTTTTTGTTAATTTTTTATTTGAAATGGCTCACACATGTGCCAAAATCGAACGGGGCCGGTACTATTATTTTATGTTATATTTAAATGAAACTTTAGTCTATAATATTGAACACAACACTTTCGTTAACGGTTTCAAAGATAAGTACCAAATTTTCTAAATTTGGTTCATCAAGTTTTTAGACATATTTAAAACTTCGGTGTTTCTTGACTTAGGTTTCTTAACGGCTCTAAATGGTATACGGTTCTCAAGTCAGGATATCGATTAAAAAAATCAAGCAGTAGAGTCTTAGCTCCGATTAAAGATTTTTTTTATTTAGAGTTGAAACTTAGATACCTATTAGTCATCCCAATATTACAAGATGCCTTCGAAAAATATTGAAATATCATCATGATTGATGAATATTCATCGCATACAGCAAAAGAACGCATATAGTAAACTAATTAGTAAATGTCAGCTCCGTGTTCAAATTCTGCAACCTGACATCCAGAAGTCCATCCAGCTTTTGACGTTGTAATCAAAGGACGTGGATGGCGAAAGCTTTCGATCGCGCGTCCGGTAATTCCTGACTACATTATGAGGGGACGTTGTTGGAACGTTTTCAGTTTCTGACTGATGGACATGTTCCATCTAGCTAGTCGTAACTATTCGTTGGCTGACAGCAAAAGCTTTGATCAAATTTCCCTTCAGCAACAACTAATTACAGATTTATTAACAAACTATTCGCTAATGAAAGTTCAAGGACGACGACGACGACGTCGCGTGGATTTGAGGGGGTGGTATTTTGTAGGGTGGTCTTACAGTCCTGTAATTTGAGCTACAGCAGCTCAGCTTCAACAACATGGCTCTGGGCGAAGTTTACCCAATATTATCGGACATTTGTGTGTGGCGTGGTTACATCCATCAGCACCCCCAAAAGTTTCAACTTACTAGCTGCAAACTACAAACAACTAAATTGTGCGCTTCGCCAGTTAACTGATGTCCACCGTTTGTTTCACTTTGAAATTTTCTAATTACTCCCTGAAAGACTACTTTCAGGGGTAAGGTGGAGGATTTTTAGAACTGCCATAAAGTTTGAGACCATTCCATTCACCCTCTCAATTGTCCATTGAAGGAAGAAAAGGGCCAAGCAACGTGTAGCGCTCGTTTTCATTCAGGGTTTTACCTTCAACAGGTCCGCCAGCTTTTACGGGTTTCGGTCCTCTTGAATGGTAAACTTTCAAAATTGATTAAAATTGAAACAGCTTTCGATTTTGTGCTTCAGTTTGTTTCCACTCCCGACTTTGGGTGGGAATTTTCCCGAGTCTGTAAACTTTTCCCTACCATCAGAGAGCCAAAGAGAAGAATGGCGAACCGATTGTGAACATGAAGTTATAATAATGAAAAGTTACGACTGATTATGACTGGGGCTATCATGGAACTGTCCGTTGGTACGAGTTCAGCAAATAGAGATTCAATCATAAATCTGTGTTGAGGACGACTAGCTTGCTACTGATCCACAAACTGCTTAAATGTTAGAAACCGGAATGAATGGGAATCGAATTCGGTCCGATTTTGCTCAAATTCTGTTCGAATTCTTTTGAAAGAAACAATCTGTTCGAAAATTAAGTCCTAGAATGCTAGAAAATATCTGGAAACGTAAATTTCGTCTTGTATCTTCTGAAAACTTTTGATTTTCATTGACTTTGAAAAACTAGTGTTTGACCACTACTAAAATTTTTAAGATTTTCACCATAGAAATTAGTGAGGCCAAAAAAAATGTCATGCAGATTAAAAAAATTATAAAGAAAATTGACTCTCAGTAATTTTTGTAAAATTTTTGTATAAATGATGAGTTATTTTTAAGATTTTTTTCAATTATCCATAAAGATCATTTTTGTCATTTTTGTCATTTTGGTCATTTTCGTCATTTTTGTCATTTTTGTCTTTTTTGTCATTTTTGTCATTTTTGTCATTTTTGTCATTTTTGTCATTTTTGTCATTTTTGTCATTTTTGTCATTTTTGTCATTTTTGTCATTTTTGTCATTTTTGTCATTTTTGTCATTTTTGTCATTTTTGTCATTTTTGTCATTTTTGTCATTTTTGTCATTTTTGTCATTTTTGTCATTTTTGTCATTTTTGTCATTTTTGTCATTTTTGTCATTTTTGTCATTTTTGTCATTTTTGTCATTTTTGTCATTTTTGTCATTTTTGTCATTTTTGTCATTTTTGTCATTTTTGTCATTTTTGTCATTTTTGTCATTTTTGTCATTTTTGTCATTTTTGTCGTTTTTGTCATTTTTGTCATTTTTGTCATTTTTGTCATTTTTGTCATTTGTTGTCATTTGTTGTCATTTTTGTCATTTTAGTCATTTTTGTCATTTTTGTCATTTTTGTCATTTTTGTCATTTTTGTCATTTTTGTCATTTTTGTCATTTTTGTCATTTTTGTCATTTTTGTCATTTTTGTCATTTTTGTCATTTTTGTCATTTTTGTCATTTTTGTCATTTTTGTCATTTTTGTCATTTTTGTCATTTTTGTCATTTTTGTCATTTTTGTCATTTTTGTCATTTTTGTCATTTTTGTCATTTTTGTCATTTTTGTGATTTTTGTGATTTTTGTCACTTTTGTCATTTTTGTCATTTTCGTCATTTTTGTCATTTTTGTCATTTTTGTCATTTTTGTCATTTTTGTCATTTTTGTCATTTTTGTCATTTTTGTCATTTTTGTCATTTTTGTCATTTTTGTCATTTTTGTCATTTTTGTCATTTTTGTCATTTTTGTCATTTTTGTCATTTTTGTCATTTTTGTCATTTTTGTCATTTTTGTCATTTTTGTCATTTTTGTCATTTTTGTCATTTTTGTCATTTTTGTCATTTTTGTCATTTTTGTCATTTTTGTCATTTTTGTCATTTTTGTCATTTTTGTCATTTTTGTCATTTTTGTCATTTTTGTCATTTTTGTCATTTTTGTCATTTTGTCATTTTTGTCATTTTTGTCATTTTTGTCATTTTTGTCATTTTTGTCATTTTTGTCATTTTTGTCATTTTTGTCATTTTTGTCATTTTTGTCATTTTTGTCATTTTTGTCATTTTTGTCATTTTTGTCATTTTTGTCATTTTTGTCATTTTTGTCATTTTTGTCATGTTTGTCATTTTTGTCATTTTTGTCATTTTTGTCATTTTTGTCATTTTTGTCATTTTTGTCATTTTTGTCATTTTTGTCATTTTTGTCATTTTTGTCATTTTTGTCATTTTTGTCATTTTTGTCATTTTTGTCATTTTTGTCATTTTTGTCATTTTTGTCATTTTTGTCATTTTTGTCATTTTTGTCATTTTTGTCATTTTTGTCATTTTTGTCATTTTTGTCATTTTTGTCATTTTTGTCATTTTTGTCATTTTTGTGATTTTTGTCACTTTTGTCATTTTTGTCATTTTTGTCATTTTTTTCATTTTTGCCATTTTTGGTCATATTTGTCATTTTTGGTCGTTTTTTTTCATTTTTTAGCTTTTGACTTCTTTTGACTTCTTTTGACTTCTTTAGACTTCTTTTGACTTCTTTTGACTTCTTCTGACTTCTTTTGACTTTTCTTTACTTCTTTTGACTTCTTTTGACTTCTTTTGACTTCTTTTGACTTCTTTTGACTTCTTTTGACTTCTTTTGACTTCTTTTGACTTCTTTTGACTTCTTTTGACTTCTTTTGACTTCTTTTGACTTCTTTTGACTTCTTTTGACTTCTTTTGACTTCTTTTGACTTCTTTTGACTTCTTTTGACTTCTTTTGACTTCTTTTGACTTCTTTTGACTTCTTTTGACTTCTTTTGACTTCTTTTGACTTCTTTTGACTTCTTTTGACTTCTTTTGACTTCTTTTGACTTCTTTTGACTTCTTTTGACTTCTTTTGACTTCTTTTGACTTCTTTTGACTTCTTTTGACTTCTTTTGACTTCTTTTGACTTCTTTTGACTTCTTTTGACTTATTTTGACTTCTTTTGACTTCTTTTGACTTCTTTTGAATTCTTTGAATTAATTTGATTGTTTTGACTTTGTTTGACTTATTTTATTTGTTTATGATTCTCTCGTTTTTTTAACATCTTTTGCTTTTTTTGGTATTTCTGAATAAATTTTCTTAATTTAGATTGCGTGAATTAAAAATCGTTCTGTATTCAGTAATTGGCTATCAAAAAAATTTCCATTCGATCTTGTTTAGTCATTGAATATTCAAGAACTTGATAACGCTGAGATAATCGCCAAATTATCACAAATTACAAAGTAAAACAAACTTTTCGGAAAGAATGAAGCGCCCCAAAACTGAGTGCTAAATAGTCTCTAGAAAGGACTTTTTCTTCACTTCGTCAGGCAAAATGTCAGGGATGAAAATCGAGCTTACTCCATCACTCCGGGCAAGAGCTCAACAGGTTTCAGCATAATTTTGTGCAAGCCACCACAACTTTCACCTCGTCTTGGAGCCTCGAGCGATCCAGCTCGCAGCTTACGAAATTCAGGCAATACGGCTTCAGGTCCTGGGCCTGGGTCATGTTTTATGCATTCCATTTTCTGTCCCATTGAAAGTTTCCATAATTCAACCAAAGCGTCGACGAACGACGTCAGGAAACTGTCTGGAATTAACTTGCCCTGCTTTGTGCGGAAAATTCCTTTGAACTTTCTCTTATCAAATCCTGCTGCTGCCTGAGCAAAAAAGATCGTCTTCTCAGTCAGGATAAGGTGGAAAGTGTGGAAGGATACTTAATCTATTTTAGAGCAACATTTAAAGCTAAATTGTTTTACACCATCCAAACATTAAGCTGTTCCCTTCATCCAGCCAGCCAGGCCATTCATTCTTTTGATTGGAAGACTGCAGAGATAGGAAAAAGGACAGGGAAGTCGAAAGTTAACTGGAGCACGCTTTCACTTAATGCTGAACGATGATCTGCAAAGTGGACAACAATTTAGATGCAAATTCGAAGTACAAGCGGAAAGTGGAAATTTTTTGCTGCTAGTCAGGCTTTCATCCTAATCCTATTTGTTAGTTAGTGGTAAAGTCTGGTTGGCTCTAGCTGGAACAGGATAAGAGACTCTTCATTTAACTTATACAATTTAAACTTTTATATTTCATTCCATTCCATATTTATATTCCACGAATTTTATGGGAAAAACGATGAGCTTAAAATTATTTTAAACGCAAAAAAAAGAAACTTGATTTTTTTTTCAATAACAAACATTAAAAGTAAAATTTCAAAAACTAGAAATCTAGGAAATTTAAGAAGAAAATTAGGAAAATCTAAAAAAGATAGAAAAAGAAGAAAAAACAGAAAATTTAAAAATAAAAAGAAATTAAAATAATTCAGAAAATTAAGAAAAATTTTAAAAATTTAGAAAAAATAAAAAAATAAGAAAATTAAGAAAATTAAGAAAGTTGAGAAAATTAAAATATTTTAGGACATTTAGAAAATTTAGAAAATTTAGAAAATTAAGAAAATTAAGAAAATTTAGAAAATTTAGAAAATTTAGAAAATTTAGAAAATTTAAAAATTTAAGAGAATTTAGAAAATTTTAAACAATAAGAAATTGAAAAAATTAAAAAAATTTAGAAAATACAGAAAATTTAAAAAATTTAAAAAATTTAAAAAATTAAGAAAATTTTGAAAATTTAAAAAATTGAGAAAAATTATAAATTAAAAAAATTTAATAAGTTTAAAAATAAAGAAAATTTAAAAAATTTAAAAAATTTAGAAAATTTTGAAAGTTTTGAAAATTCAGAAAATTTAGAAAATGTAGAAAATGTAAAAAATTTAAAAAATTTAAAAAAATAAAAAGAATTTAAAAAAAATAAAAAAATTAAGAATGTTTGGAAAATTTAAAAAATTTAGAAAATTTAGAAAATTTAGAAAATTTAGAAAATTTAGAAAATTTGGAAAATTTAGAAAATTTAGAAAATTTAGAATATTTAGAAAATTTAGAAAATTTAGAAAATTTAAAAAATTTAGAAAATTAAGAAAATTTAGAAAATTTAGAAAATTTAGAAAATTTAGAAAATTTAGAAAATTTAGAAAATTTAGAAAATTTATAAAATTTATATAATTAAGAAAATTTAAAATTTTTAAAAATTTTAAAAATTTAGAGAATTTAGAAAATTTTGAAAATTTAAAAAATTAAAAAATTTGATAAATTTAGAAGCTTTAGAAAATTTAGAAAATTAAGTAAGTTTAGAAAATTTAGAAAATTTAGAAAATTAAGAAAGTTTAGAATATTTAGAAAATTTAGAAAATTTAAAAAATTTAGAAAAGTTAGGAAATTTAGAAAATTTAGAATATTTAGGAAATTCAGAAAATTTAGAAAATTTAGAATATTTAGAAAATTCAGAAAATTTAGAAAATTTAGAAAATTTAGAAAATTTAGAAAATTTAGAAAATTTAGAAAATTTAGAAAATTTAGAAAATTTAGAAAATTTAGAAAATTTAGAAAATTTAGAAAATTTAGAAAATTTAGAAAATTTAGAAAATTTAGAAAATTTAGAAAATTTAGAAAATTTAGAAAATTTAGGAAATTTAGAAAATTTAGAAAATTTAGTAAGTTTAGTTTAGTTTAGTAAGTAAAAAAGTTAGTTTCGTTTAGTAAGTAAAAAAATTTAGAAAACTTAAAAAATTTAAAAAATTCAGAAAATTTAGAAAATGTAGCAAATTTAAAAGATTTTAAAAGTTTAAAAAAATTAAAAAAAATTGGAAAATTTAGAAAATTAAGAAAATTTCGAAAATTTAAAGCATTTAGAAAATTTAGAAAATTAAGAAAATTTAGAAAATTTAGAAAATTTAGAAAATTTAGAAAATTTAGAAAATTTAGAAAATTTAAAAAATTTAGAAAATTTAGAAAATTTAGAAAATTTAGAAAATTTAGAAAATTTAGAAAATTTAGAAAATTTAGAAAATTGAGAAAATTTAGATTATTTAAAAAATTTAGAAGATTTAGAACATTTCGAATATTAAGAAGATTTAAAAAATTAAGAAAATTTAAAAATTAAGATAGTTTTAAAAATTTAAAATATGAGAAAATTTAGAAAATTTGGAAAAATTTATGAAATTTAGAAAATTTAGAAAATTAAAAAAAATTAGAAAAATTTAGAATATTTAGAAAATTTTGAAAATTTAGAAAGTTTAAAAAATTTAGAAATTTAAGGAAATTAAAAAAATTTAACGAATTTGAAAAACTAGCAAATTAAGAAAATTTAGAAAATTAAGAAAATTTAAAAAAATTAAAATATTAAAAAAGTTAGAATACATATATATTTCAATATTCAATTCGAAAAATTAAGAAATTTAAGTAAATTTAAAAAGTTGGAAAATTTAAAATAATACAAAAATTTACAAAATTCACAATATTTTCAAAATTTAAGAAATTTAGAAAATTGAGAAAATTAAGAAAATTGAGAAAATTTACAAAATTTAGAAAATTTTAAAAGTTGAGAAAATTCAGAAAATTTAGAAAATTTAGAAATTTAGAAAATTTAGAAAATTTAGAAAAAATAGAAAATTTTAAAAATTTTGAAAATTTAAAAAATTTAAAAAATTTAGAAAATTTAGAAAATTTAGAAAATTTAGAAAATTAAGAAAATTAAGAAAATTTAGAAAATTTGGAAAATTTAGAAAATTAAGAACATTTAGAAAATTTAGAAAATTTAGAAAATTTAGAAAATTTAGAAAATTTAGAAAATTTAGAAAATTTAGAAAATTTTGAAAATTTTGAAAATTTTGAAAATTTTGAAAATTTTGAAAATTTTGAAAATTAAGAAAATATAGAAAATTTAAAAAATTTAGAAAATTTGGAAAATTTAAAAAATTTAGAAAATTAAAAACCATTCAAAAAATTCAGAAAATTTAGAAAATTTAGAAAATATAGCAAATTTAGAAAATTTAGAAAAATTAGAAAATTTAGTAAATTTAGAAAATTTAGAAAATTTAGAAAATTTAGAAAATTTAGAAAATTTGGAAAATTTAGAAAATTTAGAAAAATTAGAAAATTTAGAAAATTTAGAAAATTTAGAAAATTTAGAAAATTTAGAAAATTTAGAAAATTTAAAAATTTTAAAAAATTTAGAAAATTAAGAAAATTTTGAAAATTTAGAAAGATTAGAAAATTTAGAAAATTTAGAAACTTTAGAAAATTTAGAAAATTTGTAAAATTAAGAAAATTTATAAAATTTGTAAAATTTATAAAATTTATAAAATTTATAAAACTTATAAAATTTATAAAATTTATAAAATTTAGAAAATTTATAAAATTCATAAAATTTATGAAATTTAATAAATTTCTAAAATGTATAAAATTTATAAAATCTATATAAAACTAAGAAAATTGAGAATATTAAGAAAATTTAGAAAATTTTGAAAATTTTGAAAATTCAGAAAATTTATATAATTTATAAAATTTGGAAAATCTAGAAAATTTAGAAACTTTATAAAATTTAGAAAATTTTGAAAATTGAGAAATTTTAGAAGATTGAGAAATTTTAGAAGATTGAGAAATTTTAGAAAATTAAGAAAGTTGAGAAAATTTAGAAAATTTAGAAACATTAAGAAAATTTAAATAATTTAGAAAAATGTAGAAAATTGAAAAAAATTAGAAGTTTTTGACATATGACATATGAATATATGTATTGACATTTTGAGAATATGAGAAATTAAGAATATGAGAATTTGAGAATTTGAGAATTTGAGAATTTGAGAATTTGAGAATTTGAGAATTTGAGAATTTGAGAATTTGAAAATTTGAGAATTTGTGAATCTGAGAATTTGAGAATTTGAGAATTTGAGAATTTGAGAATTTGAGAATTTGAGAATTTGAGAATTTGAGAATTTGAGAATTTGAGAATTTGAGAATTTGAGAATTTGAGAATTTGAGAATTTGAGAATTTGAGAATTTGAGAATTTGAGAATTTGAGAATTTGAGAATTTGAGAATTTGAGAATTTGAGAATTTGAGAATTTGAGAATTTGAGAATTTGAGAATTTGAGAATTTGAGAATTTGAGAATTTTAGAATTTTAGAGTTTGAGAATTTGAGAATTTGAGAATTTGAGAATTTGAGAATTTGAGAATTTGAGAATTTGAGAATTTGAGAATTTGAGAATTTGAGAATTTGAGAATTTGAGAATTTGAGAATTTGAGAATTTGAGAATTTGAGAATTTGAGAATTTGAGAATTTGAGAATTTGAGAATTTGAGAATTTGAGAATTTGAGAATTTGAGAATTTGAGAATTTGAGAATTTGAGAATTTGAGAATTTGAGAATTTGAGAATTTGAGAATTTGAGAATTTGAGAATTTGAGAATTTGAGAATTTGAGAATTTGAGAATTTGAGAATTTGAGAATTTGAGAATTTGAGAATTTGAGAAATTGAGAATTTGAGAATTTGAGAATTTGAGAATCTGAGATTTTGAGAATTTGAGAATTTGAGAAATTGAGAATTTGAGAATTTGAGAATTTAAGAATTTGAGAATTTGAGGATTTAAGAATTTGAGAATTCGAGAATTTTAAAATTTGAGAATTAGACAGTTTGAGAATTTGACAGTTTGAGAATTTGAAATTTTGAGAATTTGAGAATTTGAGAAAATGAGAATTTGAGAATTTGAGAGTTTGAAAATTTGAGAATTTGAGCATTTGGGAATTGGAGAATTTGAGAATTTGAGAATTAGAGAATTAGAGAATTGGAGAATTTGAGAATTCGAGGATTTGAGAATTTGAGAATTTAAATATTTGAAAATTTGAAAATTTGAAAATTTGAGAATTTGAAAATTTAAAAATCAAAGAATTTGAAAATTCCATAATTTGAAAAATTATTATTATTTCTTAATTGAGAAATTGAGAATTTGAGAATTTGGGAATTTTAGAATTTGAAATTTTGAGAATTTGAGAATTTAAGAATTTGAGAATTTGGGAATTTGAGAATTTGAGAATTTGAGAATTTGAAATTTTGAGAATCAGAGAACTCTAGAATTTTAGAATTAGAGGTTGTAAAAATTTTAGAATTTTTATTTTTTTTAATAGTTTGAAAATTTAAATGTCTTAGAATTTTATTATTTAGAATGTGTGAAGTTTTGAAATATGTATTTTAGTTTGAGGGATTTTAAAATTTGAGTATTATGGAAAGTTTGATGATTTTAGAATTTCTCATATTTTGTTTCAAATAAAAAGGTTTTGCTTTAAACACAAATAACTCGTTTCTTCTGATTTAATGATAATGTGATCTCGGGGTCTCTCCTCATGAAAGTTTCATTATCAATTCACCTCTTGTTGAACAAAAGTGTTGAGTGCACAGATTTAATTTTTTCGATCTCCATTAGTATACGAACAACGACAGTCATTTAATTATATGTTCCGAAAACTTTTTCATAGATACAGTGAAAGCACCAATGGCCGCGCACTTTCAACTTTAATCTTTATTTTCTCCGAAATTCAACAACGAAAATGTCTATATTTCGCATTTTCGGATACCTTCGCTAAGTATCTTTCACTTGCCATAGAAGAAATAAATTTATTCTGCTTTTTGAGGTCAGGAAAAAATAAAAACAAACATCGTTTTTGTCGGATGCCATTTTTTCTGTTGTCCTTAGAAAGTGAGCTAAACGGGTCACTTTTTGAAATTCAGTTTTTTGTGTTTAATTTGAGCCCCTTGGCAAAAATTTTCGAACGTAAGTTATTTGTGGCTGTATAACGAATCAATTGTGAAGAAACGTGAACAGTTTGATGGTTCTGTTGCGGAAAAAATGACAATATTGTTGTGCACGGCCATTGGCACACTTGAATTTTGAATGTTTCTATTGCCGCGCACGGAAAGTATTCTAGTATTTATCAGCAGTTAAACTTAGAGAACTTTTTCGGAATTAGGTTATATAAGTTTCACAGGCAAGTTTTCCAATCAATGTTTTCCTTCATAAAACCGGCTGAAAAAACACATTTTTTTGAAACAGTGTCAGAAGAAACGATTATCTAATAAAAATTGCTACAAAGTGTTGGAAATTTTAGGTTAGGTAGCAATTCGGATCTGTTTACGTTTTAGTTGGTCAGTTTCCTCGTGGATTTTCAGACAGCTTCCGGCAAAATAATGCTTTGTAAAAATGGCGCCTCATACTAATTTTGCACTAGACTAGTATCACAAAACAATGACGACAAATCAGTATTTGATGTGTGAATCTTGAAAATCCTTACCTGAGAATAATCGCAATGAGCCTGAGAGCCATGTAAAAAGCATTTTTAACTGTTTGGATACCTCATTCACTGTTTAAACCAAATTAAGAAGTGCGCGGGCATTGGTACACTTGTGAGCGGCGATTGGAACAAGCATCATAAGCGTGCGCGGCCATTGGTACACAAACACTTTTTACAAATTCGCGTTTTTGTGACGTTACTATGAAAAATCTGTCATTTTTAAATTTTTCCCTTAAAGAACGTAAGTTTTACTACGTGTCAGTGCTTTTCTTTTCGGAATCGCACAAAAAACGATTTTTGTACGGCACAGAGAACATTCATCATTGCTTAAATGCGCGGCCATTGGGTCCTTCACGGTAATAGTTTTCGAAAAAAATGAACCAAACACACATATACTCTTTGGAAGATAAATCTCCAAAACACAAACGGTTTAAGACCAAAGTATTTAATCTTAGTCGTTTATTGTAGGGGAGCACTGATAAAGTTTTCCCTCTACATGGACGAAAAGTCCGGAAAGAGTCGGTACACATCCATATTCACATATATACACGGCTAAGGAAAATTTAAAGCGAGAAAGAGACCCGGCTTAACGAAACTTTCTTTAAACAGACCCACTGACATAAGAAGAAGAAACAGGCGAAACAAGAATGCGAAGGATTAGATATGTATGTCCTTGCGTCTGTATGTATGTAGAGATGTCTTCCGAACTGTTTGTTGGTTTTATCTGGAAAATTTAATAACAAATATTTGCGGGACACTCTTGTTGGTTTTCCCCACTCCGAATCCTGAAACCGATGTTGTTGGCACATTGTTGAGGACTCAACTAATGAAAGTTTCAGTTGAATTACAGAACTTTGATCAAACGCAAGAGTTTGGTCTTTTCCTAGCAACTAGCTGGAACTATCTTATCGAAAACTGATGGGAGCTCATCCATTTTTGGACTATCTATCCTAAATTTGACTTTAATTCAAACTTGTTTTGGCGACTGGAAATAAATTTGTCGCAATTACAAAATTTGTCCCAGGGAAAAAAATGGTCGGGCTCTCGGCACAAACAGATGAATAAAATTGCAATAAATTCCTGCATAGCCAGAGTATAGCTCAGCCCCGAGCTGGTAGAAAACCAGTGAAAACATTCCTCCCATTTACATCTTTTAGCCATTTGTTCTTTCATTCCAAATCACGCTGATAAACAGACTGAGAGAGAAATATTTTACATACTACAGTCCGACTCTAGAGCATTTTCCCTCAGTCTATAATAATGATAATACACAGTAATGCTACCGAGGACCGGCTCGGATGTTTTTCGATGCCATGTTCCGCGGAAAGTTCCATTCAGACAAGACCATTTCGGAAAACTACTGCCACTGACTATAGTCCGGCTTTCCGGAACGGAACGACACTAGTCAGATAGACTGTTGAATGGGTGTTCTGTCGCCACGGGCCAGCAAATGAACTATTTACGCTCATGGAATAGAATAAGTTCGTTGAATTTATTAACATGTGTGACATCGGTTTTGAGGTTTTCATTTGAATTCATTTTCAGCTTAAATGCTCATTTTAATAAATTTCAAAAGTATTTTGCAGAACTAAAAGTTCCAAGCCGTTTCAGATTAAACAAATTACTAAAAATTTATTTTGCAAATGGACGGGTAACTTCCACAGCTATTAAATAATGACGACATGGTCTAACGAGCTTGGTACACTCGTAGAACCTGTCAGAATAGAGCAGCTTATCCTAGACTTAGCTCTTACGCGCGCTTAACGCAACTACTCGGATGATTCCCGAAAAAGACGTCATCCTGCTCCGACACAAATGGCTCACCCGGCGTTGAGAGCCACTCTACCCGTGGGTATTCCCCGATCGTGGAATAACCCTTTCCCAACGATTTCCAATGCGAAGAAGGTCAAGTCTTACCCCGCAGCTTCGGTCTGGAACCGTACTACTCGGATACTCCCCGAATGTTGAGCATCCTACGCACGAACCCGGCGTACCCATGGCATCCGCTACGCAGAAGATGTTGCCTTATCTTTGTTGCTTCAAACCGCGGGGTCGGGCGCACACTACTCGACAGCCCCCCGTCGATAGGGCCAGTCTAATACGACCGTTGTCCATTATTATTTTATCCCTTTGGCTGGCTACCCTATGATTTTCAGTCCGCGGCTTTTTCTGTCCGTTCCTGGACTCGCGCCCGTTACGGCACACATTCGGGACTTTGAACGCTACGACTCGGATGTTTCCGGACAGTGACGAAATACTACAAAGACTCGAAAGGCTCGCCTGGCATCGATAACCTCTCTACCCGTGGGTATTCCCTGATCGTGGAGTAACCCTTTCCCAACGATTTCCACTGCGAAGAAAGTAAAGTCTTATCCCCGCAGCTTCGGTTGTTCGGATCCGCACTACTCGGATATTCCTGAAGCAAAGTATTCTGCGTAGCTGATGCCGCTGTGCAATGGGACGACTTTTTTTTTTTTTTTATTAGTTGATCACCCAGATGGTTAATCCTTTTAAGGGATTGCATTCCAAGGCACGGCGAGCGACCGAGTCCCTCCAGTATGCTACTCTGGGTCCATGGGTGCAATTGGGCGTCTCATCATACTAAGTACCCCTACGCCATGAAGTTCACCTGGGGCCTCTGGTCATAATTCCCATCCGGACCTGCATCGAAGGCTGTACCCGAAATGAGAGACCAAGTCAAAACTCCAGCATATATATCCTGCCTCTGTTACGATTCAAGACCAAGGACCTCTCCTCTGACGACTCGAGGTCCGGCTTTTACTCGCAACTCGAGGCTCGCTTGGTTTCCACGACTATCGTGCGTTCCGCCTCTGTTCGAGACCACTGCAAGAGACCAATGACCTCTCCTCTAACGACTCGAGATCTTGGCTCCGCTTGGTTTGGCGCAGGGTCCTCTCCTCTTTGCCCGTTCGTGTGTCGAATCTAGAGCAGCTTATCCTGGACACGCACCTGCCACAGCACACGTCCGGGGCTTTTCGAAAAACTAATCGACTGCGGAGAAGGTCACACAGCCTCCGTCGCAGAGGGCGTTCGAACCTGGGCCAGTTGAACACTACGTGATCTAGTGTCTCGATTGCGTCACCGCAGGTTGGGAAGAATGACGAGGCCACGTGTCCAAACCGGTGGTGGTTTTGCATGAAGCAACCGTGACCAGTCAAGAACTGTGTCATGCAGAAATCCACCACTCCATGTCTCCGATTCATCCAGAATCCGACGTTAGCTATCAAGCGATGGGTCCACAGGCCACGTTCCGAGCTGTTCCACTGGTGCTGGACGTCGAGGCCTTTCTAGCAAGACCGAAATGGGCATGACCCCCGCCACAAGATCAGCAGCTACCGAGGACACCGTTCGGTATGCGCTGATTACTCGCAGGTTCATCAGCCGCTGCACACTGCAGAGCTTTCGCAAGTTAAAAAGACATTCACCGTCTTAGCCGACTTAGGCCTTACAGACTGAACAAATGACGTGGACAACTTAAGATTAACATTTAACACTCAGTACCGAGATGGAAATCGAACCCATGCCTTCAGTGGACCAGCGATTACCGTCTTACTACGCTAATCACTCGACCACCGAGTCGTACAAAGGTTACACCGCCTGCTCAAAGCTGCCGCTCCGTACCGCAATGGGACGACTCATGATCAACTCCACGTATACCTCCTACTACCTATTACCTATACTCCACCTGGGGCCGCAATCCTTGGTTCCTACCTTGAACTGTTTAACACTATCCTTTTATAATGGGATGTCTATTCGCGTTAGTGCGCTCCACGGCTTCCAATAGCTTGCCAGCTGGCATTGTTGAAGGCATTCTTAACGTCGATCGTCACAATGGCGCAGTAACGAACACCTGTCCACTTCTTTTGAAATGCGCGCTTAGAGGTGGAACTGTTCACTTTCGCCCTCCATGTAGATAACAAGTCTGTTGTCTCTCCAGTTGCTTACCAAGGGTGTCAACTAACAGACAAATGGGTCTTTAAGATGATGGACGCCCTGGGGGTTTCCCAGGTTTCGGTAGTAGCATCAACATCGCCGTTTTCCATAGATTGGGGAAAGATCTCTCGTCGAGACACTTTTGTAGCACCACTCTGAAAGTATCCGGAATGGTCTGTACCGCCACCTTCAACACTGCATTTGGGATTCCGTCTGGATCAAGGGCCTTATTCACCGCAAATTTTTTAGCGATAGCCACAAGTTCCTCGTTCGTCACTGACACGATGTCGTGGGCTCTCGCGTCGTATGGGGTTAGCAGCCACTGCGTCGGGCCATGCTACAGAAAAATAGGTGCAACGATCTCTTTCAATTTTTCCGGACATATTTCGGTCGGCCACCTTGGGCCACCGAATCTGACCAGTGAACCTCTATAGGCTTGGCCCAATGGGATATTATCTACGCTCTGGTATAACGTTACGGGTGCGAAACTTGGTGCACATATGCGGTAACGACGCGAAAACTGCAAGTATTTGTAAACCACTGCCTGCGGTATATCATCCGCGCTTGGTGGCCTGGCAACTGGATCTCAAATGAGGAACTACATCGCCGGTGTCATCAAAGGGCGCTAGAAATCGAGATTCGGGAACGTAAGTGGAGATGGATTGGGCACACGCTGCGGAAAGATGAAAACGAGATTTGCAGAGAGGCGTTAGATTGGAATCCAGAAGGTCATCGAAGAAGAGGCAGACCCAGAAACTCGTGGCGGCGAAGCCTAGCCGCTGAAATCCGAACTGTCGACGAGAATCTTGACTGGGACCAGGTGAAGACGCTGGCTCCGGATCGTCAACAGTGGAGGTCTTTTACCACGGCCCTATGCACTGGTGGATCGGCGCGGGATCATTAAGTAAGTAACTAAGTCTGGTATAACGTTCTGTAACAATTCTCTTTGCTTGTTCTAATAGCTCGCTTGAGTGCCACCCTGGCTGCTCGATAAACGACACCTCTCGTTTCTCTATCGGCTTCGTTTCTCGCCCGTTGATCTCGTCGTCTGGCGTTTAGGCAGCTAGTACGAAGTTCAGCAATTTCTGAGGTCCACCAGTACATTGTCACCATTTCGGTGTATTTGTTCATGTCGCACACCGCCAGCATCATTTTTGTCAACTGTTTAGCATTATGGACCTTCGATGCTTCCTGCATGTTTATAGCTTCGGTGTACACATCCTTATCGAACACTTTGGTCTTCCATCCCCGCTCATGGACTGACAGTTGCTTTACAGCCATGTATTCCATGCTTGCGATAGGTGCTGATAGATCCAGTGTTACACAGCTCAACCTCCAGTCTCACGAAGGACTCTAGTAGATAGTTTTTTTTTTATTAGTTGTTAACCCAGGTGGTAAATCCATTTTACAGATTGCGTTCCTAGGCACGGCGAGCCACCGCGTCCCCCCAGTTTGCTACTCTGGGTCCATGGGTGCAATTGGACGACTCATGATACAATGCTAAGGAACACTGTACTCCCTACGCAATAAAGTCCACCTGGAGCCGCTGACCTTTGATCCCACCTCGAACTGTTTGACACACTTTGCTTCAATAGTGGGAGGTCAATTCGCGCTACACAGAAAAAAAATCTGAATCCTTAAAAGCACTGAAATTGAAAACCCATAATATTACATGACATAGAACGCGATTTCAGACTGTAAATTTCCGTCACTTATGATGCTTCTTTTTATTTACATCATTTGTGATGTAATTTTACAGATTATTCCGTAGTGCGAAATATAACATGTCACAGAAAATTACATGTCACAGAAAATTACAAAAACTGAATCCTTAACAACTCTGAAGATTGGAGAATTGAATCTTACATGACACGGAACACGATTTTCTATTCTAAATTCGAAATGATTGAATCCTTGACAGCACTGAAAATGAAAAAAAAACAAGCACGAAAGCAAGTCGTAAGTTTTTTGACCTTTCGGATGTTTGCGCTGCCGTGTTGTTTGATTATTCGTTCATTGCGGAATGGTAAGTATTTAGAATAAGTGGTTAGATTAAGCAAAATATGCTTCAAACAATTTGTTTTAATTCCAACAGATTCGCAAAGTCCGTTCCGGGAAAGGCTCCGCTAGATGGAAATGATGACGATCGTAGCCATGGTTGGCAAAAGTGGCAGATCAAAAAAAGTGGCAAAAGTGGCAGGCATTTTCAAATGTGGAAAGAAACACTATTTGTACTGAGTTGTGATATGAAAAAGCAGTGAAAAATCAGGTTTAAAATAAATGTAATCTGGTATATACAAAAAAAATTTTTTTTTATTGAAAGATGAGAATTCTTCTTTGAATCTTATTACTAGAAAGTAAACAAAAAAAATACAATTGGAACGTTCTTTTAATTCAGTGGTGTAAACATTACATCACTTTTAAATTACACGTCTGCAAATTTTACAGGCCTGTAATATCCAACTTGCACTGAAAATTCCGTCATATATGATGCTTCTTTTTATTTACATCATATGTGATGTAATTTTACAGATTTTTTTGGTAGTGTGTAGTGCGCTCCAAGGCAATACTTGTTTCCGAATCCTCTGTCAGCAATACCTCATTCTAACACAACTCGATGCGCAATCCCTCCTCTGACGAGTTAGGACCCGACATCTCAACGTCTGAATGAGGTCCCCATGTAGCGCAACTACAAGCTTTGTGGATCTAGTCCAGGAAGTCCAGAAACACAAAGCGAGTTGTCGACGACACTTTTTCTGTTCGAACAGGCGGGTCAGGGGGGGTAAGCCTCCTAAGCCATGTGTAGGACTCAGACTCCTCTGAACTCACAAGTAGTGTTGACTTAAGTCACCACTAAGAGCAACTACTCAATCTCCAAGTCGGATGCTTTACTCCCCGAAGCGCAGATCGAGCTGTAAACCGCCCTCATCAGGTCGCACTCGCATTTCGGGCGCATCAATTCCCGAAACGCCTGTCGAACCCTGACACCTCTGGCTTAAACTGTGCCTCTCTGACACTGACGTGTAAAACGCGTCCCTAAGTGATCAGCCCATCATTTGCCACCACTTTGCGCATCTACTCGTTTTGCGAGTCAGGTTTATACCCACCGAAACGCAAAACGAGTGGGCGATCGCTCTCCCTCCGGTCACGTCCGCATTTCAGGGCCATGACCCCCCGAACGCGTATTGGACAATCACCCTCACACCCGAGTACTGGTATCTAAGTATCCAGGTGCACCACTTCTTCCGCGCGGGTTTGGGAGACCCGTCGACAGCCTCTAGTGGGTTTAGTGATAGTTCTCTTGGCCGTACATCTGCAATACGCCGGACTTGCAGACACGTTACCGCCCTGGACCACGAGGAGGTGGAACTACCAGCCCAAGTGGCTCCAAGGGCTAGTACACCTGCTACCCAAGTTAACCGCTCAATCGTTAAGGTCTCCTCCTATCACTCACTACAGGGGCCTTCCCTGTCAATTTGTTTGCAAGTTCGTACAACATTGTGTTGAACTCCCCGTTCGTCTATCTTGGTGGAGCGTAGCAGCTGCAGAAGAAGATGCCGTTCATTTTTGCAATCACGATCCGTCCCTAGAATCTGTAACTATCTCCTGAATGGGAAAACGCCATGTGGCGTAGACAGCATCTAAGCCAGACCTGTCTGCTGCCCAGTTGCCTTTTCCAGACGAAATTCTATATGGTTTCGCGTTTTTACGGGGGAAACTTTTCCACCTTGGATATCAAGGTCGCCGCCAATGCTCCAGATGTGTGGTGTACAGAGGTGCAAAGAGATCCCTACATGTAGCATGCAGCGCACGACTTTTAGCCGATTCTAACAGACCGACGTCAGCCACGAAAGAATCGTCTTGCAAAGTTGCAGACTGATTCTTTCTCCCTTATGTGCAGAACGTCGAACGTGTCTGCAAGTAAAAGCCAACCGCGCGGTAAAATCCTTTGACTGCACGTTCCGAAAATTACAAACGATTCTCCGAAGTTAGGAACAGTTGCAAACTTGCAAGCCCGAAGATAAAATCCCTTGAGCCGAACAGAAAGAATCATTTCCGAAGATAGCTACAGTCTGCAAGTTGCTTGCATGCAGCGCGATGATGCGATGTACGTTTGCAAACTTGCAAGTTACAGGCAGAACCGTAGACCCGTTCTTGTGCGGTTCGATTTGATCCATCCCAACCCAACCTAAAACCGAACCGAATCCATGGCATGGTGTAAGAAAATGATAGGCCGAGGTGCCGTCGACTATCCATTCAGTTGCCGTTCAGCCAGCGAAGCGGCATGCCGTACGACAAGAGCAAGGATATGTTGAAGTTGTTGTTGTTGGTGCCTTCGTGTTCGTTTCGTTTTCTTCTAAGACGGATTCGAAAGGAAGTGGTGCCCAAATTTTATTTGAATTTTCAATTATCATACCAGGGTGATTGATATAAATCATCAAAGCAAATACAAGCAAATTTGTTTTGATTATAACTTTGTCATTTTACAAGTTATTTATAAACACAAAGTTGTTAATTAAAACTGATCCAAACACTGTTGGAAAATCATCTATATTGTTTTATAACAGAGCTGCCTTAAAATTCTTTAAAGTTTCGTTCCGAAAAATTCAATCGATTCTCCAAAGGCAGGATCACTTGATTAGTAGGATCACAGATTAAATTGTGTGAATTTCAATTTTAGAATTCAGTTTCATTTGCTTAGACATGTATAAGAATCACGTCATCTTTACCAAGTTATCTACAGTTTTTACAGAAAGTTTTTACAGATCGGTACAAAACTCAATAGAAATTCAGTGCTTGCTCGTCGTCATTCCAACCTTGAACTCAAAAACTTCACACACTGTTTGATTCGAATCTTCTGTCAAAGTTTTATAACTTGGTTTTAATTAATTTCGCGTCCTGAACTCGAATTTTTGGTCAGATTTTGTCTATCGCATCCAGTATTACTGATAAGGCTTTTAAAAATCAGTGCTATGATAAATCAATAACTGTCTATATATTATTTTTTACTTCTTTGCTGAAGACTGTAAAGCGTTTTAAGTTATACTTTGAAAAATATCTATAATTCATTTTGGTATAAAATTTCATCAGAATTTCGTCTCAACAGATGGAAGAAAAAATTTCTTTTACTTCAAAGCCAAAATTACTTGCAGTCTTCGTAGAAACTTAAATTTTAAAAATCTTACTCAACGGTTGCTATTTATCTCAGATATTACGAAACTGCTTATAAAAAGCTGGACGTTTCACGGTTAAACATATCACGCTTTCGCCCATCAATCAGTCAATTGCATAATCTTCAAAATAAGAAGTATGGAAACTGAATAAATTATTGATTTATGTTTCAAAGTCAGCAACTTATGTACTTTTTATCAAAATAAATTGACTAAAGGATTAACATGAATGAACATTTTCATACAAATCGGAATTTTTTATTCAAGTTTTTTAAACTGTTTGCGTATCTTTCGTAACGAACTTTTGAAATCTGCCACTTTTAAGTTTAACTTCGCGAGAACTACTATGAAGAATTTTTGCAAAAGGCTTTGATAAGTATCTCAAATATCAAAATTTAAATAAAACAAGTCCAAAAAAGTAGATTTTCAAACAACTGCTGAATCACATATTTGAAAAACGCTGAATCACATTAAAAAAACGCTTTGATACGAAATATGAATTAATGGCATGAAATCAAATAACATCGCGTTTAAAGGTTGAAGTGACAGTGAGCACTTAGCTTATTTAATAGAACTATGAACGGTAATGTGTATCAACTCCATTTCATTTTACAACGGTGACCAAAAAAGGCACTCAGCTCGATCATTTTATGTTAACCTGATTTTCTTTGATTTTTCTTTTCAAGCTCCTTGAATTTGTGAATGTTGGCAACCCTGCTCTCAATACTGAATCTTTAATATGTGATTCTATTTTATCAAGTGATCCTATCCATGGAGAATGGATTGAATTTTTCGGGCCGCAGCTGTGTTATAAAACAATAAAGATGATTTTCCAACATTTTTAAGATAAGCTTTTATTAACACTTTTGTATTCATAAATAACTTGTAAGATGACAAAGTTATAATCAAAACAAACTAGTTTTTATTTGCTTTGATGATTTATCTTAAACACCCTAGAATGATCATTGAAAACTCAAATAAAATTTGGGCACCACTTCCTTTCGAATCCGTCTTAGAAGGAAACGAAACGAGCACGAAGGCACCAACAACAACAACAACTCCAACATGTCCTTACTTCTGTAGTACGGCGGCGCGCCGAGTGTTTTGCAGACAGCCATGTACATACGCTACACACGCACGCTTCGATGGCTGAACGGCAACTGAATTGATGGTCGGTGGCTGTGGCTCTTCGGCCTATCACTTTCTTTCTCCATGAACTCGGTTCGGTCGGTCCTAGGTTAGTGGAACGAATCCAACCGCACAAGAATGAGTCCACCGTCCTGTAACTTGTAAGTTGCAACTTGCAAATTTGCAAACGTACATCGCATCATCGCGCTGCATGCAAGCAACTTGCAGACTGTAGCTATCTTCGGAAATGATTCTTTCTGTTCGGCTCAAGGGATTTTATCTTCGGGCTTGCAAGTTTGAAATTTTCGTAACGTGCAGTCATCGCGACTTTTACTTGCAGACACGTTCGACGCTCTGCACGTAAGGGAAATAGAATCAGTCTGCAACTTTGCAAGATGATTTTTTCGGAGCTGACGTCGGGCTGTTAGAATCGGCACTGCATGTTTCATGATGGGATCTCTTTGCACCTCTGGTGAGTGGTGTAATAGGCGCAAGTTCCGGATAAGAGATATGTACTCGATAAGCACACGGCAGGTGGGCAGAAGAGCGAACCTTGAGTCATCCAACATGAAAGATATCAGCCTATGAGTTGTCTGAAGAGAGGTCGTAAATGACTACATGCTGAGAAAGGATTGATCTTTTTTAAACTTTCTATTTCGGGTCCGCTACCAGCAGCCGTGGTAAGGCCATGAGTTCAAGTCATTTAGGCCAAAGATCAAGAGATTGATTCTCATCCTCGGTGGTTGGTGATTCTACTTAGAATTTGTAAGATGCTACCCATCATATCCTCTAAAGATGTACGTTTAGTATCAGGTTAACACGTTCGTCGCCAAGCTTATTTTGGAAGTTTTATTTGCCGGGCCCAAAGAAATTCTCGGAGCGTGACAGAGAGAGAACTCCAAGATTTAAAACAGAGCAGCTAACTTGAGTAACAGAGCGTCACCCGTTATTTTATGTGACAGGTCCTCGCAAGTCACCCGAATATAGGTCCCATGGTGACGAACGTGTTGATTAATCTCTTCGAAGATATATCTAGTCTCACTGAGATCAGATTGCATACGATTCTGCCTCTTGTCTACGAATTCTCAGGGTGTGGATATCGCACTTTCCCATAGTTTCTCATGAAGTCCCAGCGACCATTCCAATTAAAATCCACTCTAGTAGTACCAGAATAGTATCACGGTTAGTTGCAGGGCAGCAAGTGGAGTGCATTTAGTATATTGGTAACCAGACAAAACCTGATGATGGTACCTATTTAGAAGGACCTTTAAACCTAACCCTTAGGCCCAATTTACCAAGTGGAGCGTGATCTGGCGAACGTGGGGTGCCCGAGAAATTGGAGAACGGTTGCCATGGACCGAGTGAATTTTAGGAATTATGTTCGTCAAGTTATGTCGTGAGACGGAATACTATGTAAATAAATAAAATAGGCCCAATTTGCGTTTGTGTGTACAAAATGATGACGAAAACTTCTTTGTTATCAAGTGAAGAACCTGACTCGGATGTCAACAATGAATATTTTTTATTTAGTCCTGGGACATTTTCTGCTTGGTCCATAAGTCTATTCCGCTCTTGAGTGTCAATATGACACTATTGAAAGTTTGGTGGCTTGTATGAAATCATGAAATCTTCAATTTTGCATTATTGTTTTTTTATGGACGCACCCCCGAATCCAAGGATGGTTTTTTCGAATTTTCTTTAAACCACACTCACAAAATATTTAAAAAAGAGATGTGAAACCGTACATTTCAAGCAGTGAAATGTCTAAATGATTTTAGTCACAGTAGAAAATTTTGAAAAGTGTATTGGAGGGTTAACGTTATTTGACACATTTTGGCTTCTTTAGATTTCCAAAATACGAAACACATAATTTTTGACGAATTTTCAAAAGTTGCTGTTTTCCGAACTTTTTGTCAATTCTCCGATTTCTCAGATTTTTTAACACTGGAAATCAACTTTGCACTGGTTTTTCTGTAGGTATATATTAACGCAAGATTTTCGACATAAATTTATGAAAACCAGAAAGGCAATTTCATAGCTAAGAGTGAGGTATCATGGGCCGTTTTTTTCGTGATCCTTAACTATTTTATTATAAGAGTTCAAATGAAAAAGATGAATGTTATGGTTTCTATTCATATTTTTAACGTATCATTTGGCAGTTTTAATTATGTTTTAATAATTTTTTATCGGGTTCTGGCTGTTTAAAAAAAAATTTTTTTTTGTTTTAAAAATTGGTGGAAAACACATCAAATCCAAAATGACCAAATAACATGCGAAGTGTATGAGTTGACCCAAAATAAAAATTTCCTAATTCATGAAGTAATTTTAAAGCAATTTCAGATGAGTCAATAAAAACGAGAGTTGTGCCAATGATCGAATGGTTTCAAAAACCTGGCTCGCGAACGTTTGGGTAAAATTTCTTTCAAAGGATTTATGTTCGTCTTTATCGGCTTCAATAAAATTGACAGAATATTGTTCATAACTCTTAATTTGGCATAAGAAAACTTTACAGATAGGTTGAATGTGCTTTAAGCTATGAATGATTATAAAAACACCAAAACATAGGTGACCCAAGATACCCCACGTTACGTGGCCCATAATTCCCCACAAGCTATGATTTGCAAATGTGATGCGTTTGAGTGACTTTAATTGATAATTCATGAAAAAATCCTTTCCATGCGAAAGAGCAAGACAAAATTATGACCATCAACATATGAGTTTATTTTTTAAAGTATTTTAGCTCTTCCACCGATGCAAGTTTATGGTGCTTATTTAATTATTTAAGTACATTTCTCTAGGCTAGATAAATAAAAGAAACATATGATGCGTACAAGTTAACAACATATGGAAATATAAGCTTACGCGAAGCGACGACTATGACAGTTGGATTGAGATTTTTATCTCAACACAAATCCGAGATATTTAGAGTGGCCCACGATACCCCCTTCTTCCTTACCAGTTCTAGTAAAGTAATTACATTAGCGCTGCAATACTTTTTATATACGTAGGGTGAGTGCTCCTACTTTGGACCTAGAGCCTACTTTAGTCCTAAAACGCCGAAAATTGTAAATAATTCATTTTGCTAGCATAGGATAAAAATATTCCTATGCTCACTATGAACTCTTATTTTTCCTGAATCCTACCATACCGCTTTTTGCCATAAAAAGTCTATCTGATAAAATTTTCAACGTTTTCAAAAATGTACCTCCTAATCAGTGGAAATCTGACAGCTTAATTAGTGGAGCGCGTTTTGAGAAATCAGAGTAAATAAGGAATAATCTTGTTTTTTTTACTGTCCAAGCCAAAGTTAAAAGAGAAATTACTTTCACTGCGAAGAATATAAACCATACTACTTTTTTTTTCTAAAATAAACGAAAATGAACGGAAAACCCGGAAAATTTGTAAAGGGTCCAAAAATAGGAGACTTTTGACTTTGATGTTCCATTTTTAGACCTGACTGCACCAAAACTTTGTTTTAATTCCAACAAATCAACAAAGGTGTGAAAGTTTAATTGTGACATAGTTCAGAACCAATATTGAACATTTTTAACATTTTTGTCAGCTTTACGCAAATAAACTACAAGTGAGTAAACACAAAAAAGATTCAGCTATTGTTCTGCTGTAGAGCCAACAGGAAGTGAGAGAGTTTGAAATATTCGTAACAGAAATTTGAATGTTTTTAAACGTTAAAAAGCTGTAATACTTTTTTATGATACAATTTTATTGAAGATTACATTTTCAATGAATTCGTTTATTTATATTCGATAAATCAAGATTTTTATACGATTTAAGTTCTAGGTCCAATGAAAGGTACCAGTTCAGAACGAAAACAGGAACAATAGGTTCAAAGTTGGAAATTTTGATCATCCATATGTTTGCAAATCTTTCAATTACGGCGAAACCTATGTTGAAAATTCTTATTGAAACTTGCAAATAAGATCATGAACTATAAATTTATTTCCTGAAAAATAAATTTAGGAATTTAGGAATTTCGACAAAGGTGACAATGATTAAAGCATCAGACTTTATCTTATTGTACATCCGACTTTTTGAGATCTTATTCTAGAAATGGGTATCTTAACTATTTAAAAACCACCGCTTAATGGGTCCAAAGTAGGGCAACTAACCCTATATCCATAAAAAAGAACCGTTGATTCGAAAATTTCAATTCACATCATTCGAACCTTTCGCAATTTCCTTAATCCTACCTTTTTTTCCTCAAAGCAGCAGCCAACAAGCAGGAACAAAAAAAAGGAAGAAAGTGGATTTTCCAATTCGTTCATTCCACGCCATAAATTTCGCATTTATTATGATTCAAGTTGTCCCGGTTGATCTAACAAAAGAGTAAAACACATTGCTGCAGCAGCACCAGGTCCATTACACCGTAAGTATCCTTCTGTCCCGATTCGAATTCCGGACTCGGGAACGAAGCGCTTGGCCTATGAATGTTGCCTGCAGACGCAATTCCGATACAGGGCAAAGCAGAGAGATAACGGCAAGTGGTGCAATAACCTGAACAAAAACTAGGGCATCCGATCCATTCTCAATACCTACATAGTTACTTGCTTGGTCTGGCCCCTTTCAATATTGAGCTCGAAGGACGAACAGCACCGTTATGAATGGGACAGAATCTAGAGCACCGTGTACCGTCCATCTTGTTTCCGGTTTGCACCATTACGGTGCGTTTTGCCGTCGTCCCAGTTCCGGTTCCGGTTCTGTCAATGCAGTTCCGTTTCGCTGTCCTACTGCAACAAATAATCATAAACTACTGAACTTTTGCTCCTTACTTTCTTCCGGGCGTGTGGAGGCGAGCCTTTGTGTACCGGTCCTTTTATTAGTTTTGGCTCAGAGTTGCTGGTGTTACTAGTGTAATTTCAATAAATTTGATATGACGAGGTTTTTTAAAAAAAAGGTATGAACTTGTTTCAAGAAATAAAAACGAATGTAATTTAAAAAAATCTAAGATAGCATCTTACCAATGACAGATAAAAGGAGAAAGCCGATAGCCTTTGATGTAAGCTCTCTCCTAGGTCATAAATAATCACTTATTATTAACGTTCCGGGTCAAACAAAGCTTAGGTTCTCGATCTTGGGCTAATCAAGTCATAAACTTTAGGATATTATGTCACGGAAAGTGTAGCATGAAAAAAAAAATCCCTTCTTACAAGGCGAGAAATGGAATAATTCCTGTTTTCCGGTCAGCAAATCACGATGCCTTTTTGCGGTTAGTTGATTTAGGAAATTCGACAAAGGTTAAAAATGGCACCAAAGCTATAGCTAGAAATTTGTTTGTATAAAAAATACGAAATATTAAGATCAACGATTATAGCGTCAGGCTTTATCTTATTGTATATCCGACTTTTTGAGATCTTATTCTAGACATGGGTATCTTCCGTTGTTAAACCTATCATACACTGAGCTTCCTTATTAGTTGAGGTGGCTAGCCGTCAGGAAGTGAATGGGATGGAAAAACCCCCAACAACCGAACCTTTAGGTCAGACGCATCCTTTCGATATCCGCAAAATGTCTGCCCTTTTAACTAGGTTGGAAGCGAATCCATAAGGAAAAGTGTGATAAATGGTACACCATACTTTACTAAGCCGAATAAGGGACGTGTCTTCTGTTCTATCCGTTGCTATGTCCTGGATAAAAGTTTCTCGGACCAAGAAACTCGTTTCTATATATTAGGGTAGCGCTTTACTGGGTTAGCAGAGCTGCTGCAGCAGAGGAATCGACAACAACAGCTTGCAAAAATATGCCCGTAAATTACATCTTGTTGACCAGATAAAAATGAACGGGGCTAGTTTCACAACTTACTTAATAGCTAACAAGGAAACTGGGAGGGAATTTTTTCAACCCAAAATCCGGAAAAAAACAGAATCCCGTGATTAAATTAAAAAAACTCGACAAGAAGTTGAGAAAAACGCCTATTTTTTCATCGGAATTCTTCAGCAGCGTTCAAATCATGTTTCAAGCTCCCAAACAAACCATTTAGCTAAAGCTAACCTAAAAAAAAAAAAAAAAAAATTTGCCCAACTGGAAATCATACGGACTTTTATTTTAATATTCTGACAGCCTGGAGGGAGGCCCGATTTTAGTTTGTATTACTTGTCCACTTTACTTTGAAAACTTGAATAAAGGATGGTACGGTCAAAATTTGGTCAAGGGAAACGCGTTTAGATCGGTGATCGGTTTATTTAAAAAATCAAATTGAATTTCTTTTTCAAGTTTAATTAGTATAAAATTCAGGATAAATATTCAGTTAGGCTTCCGCTTTTCCAAATCCGAATTGCCGGGCCTTACGCTTAGCCCCAGCCATCAGATTTTGTACAGCCACCTTGTCCACCTTCTTCGCCGCAGAAAGCCAGTTTGGCTTGAACTGTTGCTCGTCCTTAGCAGTTTTTTTGGTCTTCTTTAGGTTCCGCTTGACAATAGCCCAGTATTTCTCAATTTGGCGGAGCTCTGGCGTTGGGAGGGTTCTTGTCCTTGGGAACCACCTGCACGTTGTTGGCGGCGTACCACTCTATGACCTTTTTACCGTAATGGCAAGATGAAAAATCAGGCCAAAACAGTACGGAACAACCGTGTTTCTTCAGGAAAGGCAGCAGACGTTTATTCAAACACTCTTTCACGTAAATTTCTTGGTTGACAGTCCCGAAAGCTATGAAAATGCTGCTTTTCAAGCCACAGATACAGATGGCTTGCCAAACCAGATATTTCTTCGCGAACTTTGACAGTTTCATGTGCTTCAATATATCTGCTACCTTTCCCCTTCCTTTTGCCGTATAAAATTCCTGTCCCGGAAGCTGCTTGTAGTCGGCTTTGACGTAGGTTTCGTCGTCCTGGCTGTCGACAAACGCTCCACAAACACTTCAATTACATTTGTTACGGTTGATTTGGCAACTTTTAGCGGTTTTGCCAGCTTTGCGTGCGAGTAGCTCGGATTTTCGCGATCCGCGAGCAATATTTTAATACGCTGCTCTTCTTCCTTGGATGGCATTTTGACAACTGAAGAGTGAATTCCAAAATCAAAATAAGAACAACATTCTACACACACCTTCAAAATGAGGGGTGTTCAGGTTTTTTTAAATACAAAATTGAAAGAAATACGTCAAGTTGATATTGACCAAATTTTGACCGTATCACCCTTTATGTCCGAATACATCCAGGGAATCTGGAATGCTTATCCTACAATAAATACAATCATTTTCTCTTAACAATTCAATTAAGAACATATTTTAGGAAGTCTTTTACGTTATATTTAGAATATGATAATTTTTGCACATCAAAATAAAAACGAAACGGCTTTTACATGGCAGCTGGAATAACTTTTTCTTAGCTTTGTCGGAATTTAAATAAATAACAGTTATTACCTCTTATTAACACAGAAGATATGCAGTACAGAAATAGAGAATAAACATCTTGCTTTCTATTTTCATTAAGTACTAATGTCTTGCATTAAGTACAAAGGTAGGGGAGATAAGGGCATAATGGAAACTTAAGGAAAACGCTTATTTAACCATAGAAATCAGCTACAGTTTGCAAAAAAAGTTTATCCACCCGCAGCGCAAAACTAGATTTATTCCAAAAAATCCTACGGAAAATGAAAACACAGTTAATTGTTGTTTAGTTTATTATTGTTTATTTTAAAACAAAGTCAATTCATTCATGTTCCAAATAAAAAACATATTCTGTTGCATTTGAGATATGATGTAAAAAAAAAGATAAAAAATAACGCAAACAAAGTTTATCCACCCCTCTGGCTCACATAGCTTTAGTACTTCGTGTGACTTTCTTTGACTTCAATAACTGCTTGAAAACGTCGTGGCATCGATTCAACAAGCTTAGCAGTTGTTTCCGGGGTGATTTTGTCCCATTCAGTTGAGATTACCTGCCGCAATTGCTGGATGCTTGTTGGTTTTTGCTCCTGAACTTTAATTTTCAAAATTGACCAGAGATGCTCGATCGGATTAAGGTCGGGAGACTGTGCTGGCCTCTCCATAACCTTGATACGCTTTTCTTTGAACCATTGCGAAACCAACTTTGAGGTGTGTTTCGGATCTCCGTCTTGTTGGAACGTATATCTGCGCCCCAACTTTAGCTTTTGTGCAGACGCTGGTAGTTTCCGCTTCAAAATATCCAAATAAACCTTCTTGGTCATGATTCCATCAATGAATTCAATTCTCCAACGCCGGATGTAGCCATAGATCCCCACACCATGACTCTACCTGCAAATGAAAATCAAAGTTAAGCTCAGTTGACTGAAAAATCAATGTATGTTAAGTAATGCACCACCGCCATGCTTGACTGTAGGCCGCAAACACTCCTTTTTCAAATTTTCAGACCCAAATAGGATTACTTTCGACTCATGTGACCAAATCACCTTATTCCAGTCAGGCCCAGGCCCAATTCAATCTTTTTTTGATATTTTTTTGCGGACAACCATGGCTTCTTAAGCGCTACTCTGCCCTTAACACCTTTCTTATGAAGACGATTTCGCACGGATTGTGATGTCAGTTGAATGGAAAATTCGCTTTCAATCTGTTTCGCAATTTTCGGAGCTGATAGTCCCCAGTCCAGCTCTGCCTTCTTCACGATAGCTCTGTCAATTCGGCCTGTAGATCGCTTAGCTGGTGAGATTGCACCACGCTGTTTGTACTCCTGAACAATACTAGCAACCGTATCTTTATTAAGCTGGACAATATCGGCAATATTACGGTAGCTTTTGCCGGTTTTGTTATGTTCAACAATCAAATTTCGGATGCTGATCGGAATTTGTGCTTTTTTGGGCATTTTGCAACCAATTACTTCTAATTTTGAACGGCTGAAACTTAAAAAACTAGATAAAAACGTTAAAAAATGCATTTTGAAAATTTTTGCCATAAGCTGAAAATCAGTCACTGTAGGGGTATAATGATAACCCCCCTGGGGCAGTATAAGCTGTCGTAACCCTCTGCATCGGAATCGTCTCCAAACAGCGAGACCTCGACTAGCTTGCGGGCGGCCGCCGTCTTCAAAGCTGTCGGTTTTGGTTCGATTTTCGAACCGCTGCTTCGACCTAGCGCTTCCTTCTTCTTGGTTGTGGGGGTGATGGTTGGATTATCTCTTTTGGCAGAGGGACCCGGGGCTTCCTTCTTGGTCTGTGTCTCCATCTTTATACACTTTTTCACTGGTTATAAACAACCGTCACAAGAATGTCTTCCAAGGTGTGCTCTGCCATGAACTATCAAAGAGATGTCCGTGATAGAGACCATCATCTCAGTGCTCTTGCGAAATCAACCAACTTTTGAAGAATTTTATATCCAAAATCAAACTTTTCTTCAAAATTACACTTAAATCAATGTTGTTTTGTAATGAATTGTTCGTTTAGGTAAATCCCTTCTTAACAGGGTTGTAAAATACTAACATTTACATAGTAATTCAAGCAAACGAAGGAGATATAGCCATACATCTGTGTGATTTCGCCGATTAATCGCCTATCTCAACATAAGCATCATTAATCGGGGCACGATGAGCGTTTTCTGCCGGGGAATCTAGCAGCGAATTCAACTCGATGAAGTCAGATGAGTCGTAGATTCATCAAACTGGGATTGGTTACTGATTTTTACCTGTGATTTTTTGCCCAACAATGTTTTAATTACCTATATGATTATTTATTTTTAAGTACTTTCACGTTAAAATTTTCGGTTTTAAATCGTAACTTGAAAAAAAAATGGCCCCAAACCTAAAAAGTGAGCTAAATTCACTTTCACAGCTGGTCAAAATTTTTGAATTTGTTCTGTCGTAGATAAAACTTATTTGATTTGAGCATAAAATAAGCTTTTTTAAAAAGAACCTTCCATTTCTTGAAAAAAAAACTTATTCTGTACTCAAATCAAACAAGCCTAATCTTCGAAACTATTTTGCAAATTCAAAGCCTTAGCCTTAAATAAAATTAAAAAAAAAATAAGTGAAAAAAATCATCAGATTTTCGGATCACATGTGCTTGATGTAAACTTGAACCAAATCAATGATTTTAGTTGGAAATTTGGCATTTAAAAAAAAATTGAATATTAACGTTATAGGTTATAGAACAGATTTTAGAAAATAATTAAAATATAGATTTTTTTTAGATTTTTCAAGTGAAGTTCATGTACATGTTTCTTTAACAGCAAATATGTTTTAGTATCAATTCCATAATGAAAATCCTGTGGATGATTTTTTTAAATAAAATTAGGGTTTTTAGGCATAAAACAAAAAATTCAAATTCTACTTTTTATTTGTGTTTTTCAGCTGAATTTTGTTTGAGTTCATGATCATGAAAAATTTATGTGGATTGCAAAATTCATTACCAAGATAAATCATTTTCTGAATTTTGAATCTTAATTATGAACCTGAATCAAAAAATTACGGTTTCTGAAATGTACTAAAATACGATTTCCGAATCCTATTCCAGATCAGAATTTTATTAGCCCAGTTTTAGAGCCCCCATTCATGAATCTATTATTTAAATTCTTTAGTTCAGGCACTGACCATACTGACTGGACACTCGATTTCGTTTTCTGGATAATTTTTCCAACAGTACGCAATATCGATTCCAGAGTGCGCATCGATCGATTTGAAGAAATGCTATCCCAGTTAGGAAATGCCACCCAACTTTAAAAAATAAAACAGGCAATTTCTACGATAAAATCGGGCTAAACAGGTACATTTTTCCTACAGGGCATTTTTGTCACATTTTTCAGGTTCGCCACTTGCCGTCGGTATTGCGAACCTACAAAATCTGACAAAATATATGAGACAGAAAATGGTTGAATTTTTTTTAAGTGTCATGTCAGTGTGATCAGTGATTCAGGTTTAATTTAAATTAACTATTTAAATTATTTATGTTTAATCTGCATTGTGAATCAGAATTTAAATATGAATTCAAATATATCTTAATCTGACTTTTCAATTTTTGATTGCCATTTCGAAGCTTTAATTTTTCAATTTTATGTAAGAATTAAGATTAAGAACTTCCAATTTGAGTGTAAAACAAAAATTCTCTTTTTCATATTGGAAAAACTATTATCAAAATTTTGAAAATGCATACGATCTCGAAAAATAGGATTCAAATTTGATACGAAATGCAAAACCGATTTTGAACCATTATTTCAAAGCAATTTTTCATTTCTAATTTCTCATGATTATTCGAACTGAAAATCAAGAATCCTGAACTGGATACAAAATCCGAAATACAAAAATAGGAATACAATTTTGGTTATGGGAATTATGGAATTATTCATATTCAGACCTGGAAAATGAGTTAAAAAACATTTTTTTTTTCAAAAGTAAAAAACCGCATTGTTTCGAACTCTTTTCATTTTTAAGGTCTAATAAAAGCGAGGCACCTTCAAGCACCGTTTTCAGAGTTATAGTAAAAAAGAGCCAGGAAAACCATACAAATGGGTAACTTTTTACCCATTAATGAGTATAAGTCTAACAAAGTAGGAGCTGGTTTGTCGAGAAATTTTTTGTCGCATGATTTATCAATAATTTGACACATTTAGCTTTTGAGTTTCATGAAATGTTTTGATAATATCTATCATTTAATTAGGTATGAATTAGTATAATAAACGGATTTCAATAGGAATAGGAAGCAAGGTAGAAAAATAGCACCAATCATCTCACTTTATGTAATATTTTTAGACAATTTGTCCACGAAAGCATCTAAAATAAGTAAAATAGTATTTTTCGTACAATAGGTCCAAAATTTACAAACATTTATGCCTCATTGTATGGAGCTGCCTTATGCTGCACCGGGGCGCGTTAGCCAATTCCTACACAGTGAACATACTGGAATCTATTTAGAGGATAGCATCCTTGGCTTAGAAGCCAACGGTCATGAGATCGAATTCCAGTCGTGCAATAACCTGGCACACATAGTATGATGAAGGTTGGCGGTTTTAGCATTAGTGAAATGTTTTGGAATTGTTCGCCTCAACGATGCGGCACATGCATGGATCTTTTCAAGGGAACTTAGATTGCACTTGGAGATTTTACCTAGATATATGTGTGTCGCAGTGGACTCTCTCCCTTTTTCATTACTTTTCAATACTTATAACTAACATATTTAAAAAGGATTTTAGCAAACTTGTGGATCAAAACGACAATTCGCATAAAAACGGCTTACAGTTGTGGTTCCATCTGAAAAACAACTGGGTCGATTTTCATCACAAATACCATTTTGGAATCGTTTTACAAGCTGCTTTGTTTTTATCAAGTTTGTAAACTTTCGATGGCCTCGAAAAATTCAAGATATATCTAAATGGTCTGATAATGGATTTAGTTTTGAACAACAATTCGAATCACTGTAAAAATTGCTTCCAAAGCTCTCTACAGCTGGATTTGCCATTTTTGGTCAGCTATTTGTATTGAATTATGGAAAACCTTTTGTGATGTGCCTTTATTACTTCTATAAGATAAGCTTTCACACAAATGTAGCTTCGGATGATCAAATCTTATAAGTTATTCTCATAGAAACCCAAAGTACTTTACATCCAGTTTAATGTAAAGATCTCCGTGAAATTTTGATTAAGCGCCACAGCAGGAAACCGTCCTCACATACCACATATCCTCCTATCATTTTTCATTAGATACCAGGCGGCAAATCTGCGGCGTAGAAGCTGGGAAATAAATTAAGCAAGACCTGCTGCTGCTAGCTGGCCGATGTCATGTAGTTCCAGGAAAAACCGCCCATCTACGTACAATTATAAACCGGATAAAATGTGCCTCGTGTGTCTGGTGGTGTTCCTCTGTGAGTGGGTGTGTATGTTAAGCGGTAATTCAAAACTCGGCAGTAGTTTTCGTAATTATGAATCGTGAGCAATTTTTCCTTAAATGGCAAGAGTGCCACATGCACTTTCCTCGGCCTTTTCCCAAGCGTCCGTTTGGCTTCTTTCGACCCTCTACGGAGCTGCAGTTGCAATTTTCCGACAGTTTGTTGGTCATGCAGAGCCAAAACGTTGTCGTCGTCGTCATCGTTATTGTTTTTCCCCCAGATGGAGGTTTGGTCCGATGTAAGAGTAATGTGGACAGGACATTTCCTCCGGAACTCAGCCACAGATATGGAGAGACCCAACAAGGCAAATTCATTAAACGTCTTGTGTTGTCACTCGTGTCGACAATAATCGTTTGTTGGAAGGAAAATTGCTGTTTATCCGATGGTTAGTTACGACGACTGATAAACGGCGGCGCGCAAACAGTCCATCCCTTGCATAATTATCGTTGTGCTGATTATCGCCAGCGCAAGGAGAATGCAATTGGATAGTTGTTTACGGCTGACAGGCATTCGGAAGGAATTGTAAAACACAACGAGCGTAGGTTTGCAATTGGTTGTTCAAACTGGAAAACTTGTTACAAATAACAGAACCATTTTCATGATGATTTATATTTATTTTGAAAAAAAAAAAAAAAAAACTAAAAGCTGCACCCATAGAAAAGGTTGCATGAATCCAATGCCTATTTAACAAATCTTTGTGCCGAAAATGCGCTGAAAGGTATACTGTACCGAAGATGATATGATTGGAAAAGCACTCCTGGCATAAAGACTCGAACTTCCAAGAAAAATGATGCATAACCACTACATTCAAGTGAAACAAGAAAAACATTTTACGAGATTTTCATCCTATTGGATAATTCATCAAAAAATATATAGTGAGAATCGAACTCACTACAACATCTCATTTCGGCTTGTCTTGTCAGTCCGATGTCTAACCCAGTGCACCATCTGAGTCGGTTAGAAAACGAAAGTTTATTGAGATAGTTCTTCTGCCACTGCCGATTCAAAAAATACGCACTGTATCGGCCATCCGGCTGCCGTTTGGTCAGTGTATTTTTTCATCCTCCCTTGTCTTTGATGGGAAGGAGATGAGAATGGGGGGGAAATGAGGTGGGAATACACCCACAATTCAGCCTCTGTGCCAATGGCGGCATCATTGGTACAAGGCATCATTGGTACAAGAAGATAACGCGACCGGTGCTGATTCGATTTGCTCCCACCGGCATAAACCTCCCAAGTGACCCGAATTGCGTATGTCTGAAAGAAACAAAATAAAAACGAATTCACGTCCCTTCCTATCGCATCACAAGACGAAGAAGGATAGAAATAAATACCGAGCAACACCAGGCAGCCAGCGAACCGAGCACTGTGCGTGTGAATGTAGCAAAAGCAACAACAAAAACATCCTTCTAATTCAATCCCTTCAATCAACCGGCAAACAACCACGGCCAAGCTGTGCGTGTGTATGCAGTAAAAGCAACAAAAAAAAAACATTGCTTCAATTCAATCTACCGGCAAACAACCACGGCTAAGCTGTGCGTGTGTATGAAGCAAAAGCAACAACAAAAACATTCCTTCGATTCACCGGCAAACAACCATCGGCCAAGCTGCCCGGCTTTAGCAGCTGTGTATATGTAGCGTGTGTATGTAATAGCAGGCAGTAAGCAAAGCACAGTTCTCATTCAATGGGTTTCCCGTTCCTTCACTCCCGTTCCCTTTCCCGTTTCCATCGCAAGACAAAGGAATGCATTGAAAGAAGGCCAAACGCCGGGAAGCCGCCGTTGTGCGTTTTTTTTTGTGATTGATCGGTGACAGAAAGCCTATGACAAATATCCCTCATCCTACATGAAGCGTGAATAGTACACTGGTTAAACTGCCGGACTGGCAAGACGCTTTGATTGGTAATTTGAGTTCGAATCCCACTACGGAGCTGTAGTTTTAATTTTTATTTTCTTGTTTCTGGGATGAATTATCCAATAGGAAGGAAATCCCATAAAATGTTTTTCTTGTTTTGCTTGAATGTAGTGGTCATCATTTTGGTTTGGAGCCGAGTCCTTATGCCAGTTACGGTTTTTCAAACATACCGTTTTCGGCACAGTGCACATTTCAGCGCATTATCGGCACAGAGATTTGCTAAAAAGGCATTGGATTTTTGCAACCTCTTCTATGGGTGTAGAAAACTAGAAACTGTATTCAATTGTCAGCCGGTTACATACACACAGCACTCGGTACATCATTCGAAAATATCCTTGCTGGTTGATTGTTTCCATCCTGATTTGTCTTGTGATAGAATAGATATAGGATAAGAATTATTTGTTTTTTTTTTCAGACATATGCAATGTGGTTGTGTGGCAATGTGGACAATGCCAAGTATTAGAAAGCTTATTAATGCCGGTTCGGCATAGAATCTAATACCAATGATTCCACCTCAAAGGAAGTTCATTATTGGAGTAGAGTTACGGTTGTTTTTAAATTGTCTGTCTTCCGTAACATTTCTCAATAGTGATTAATTATTCAATTAAATCTAGTTTGTATATCTATTTCCATGTCCTAGGCAAAATGAAATAAAAGACGCATTAGGGTGCTTTATCATGTCTAAAGGGACAACCATTTCTTACGTAAAGCTCCTAGGAGGGAGGGAGTAAGCTAGACTGTTACGAGTTGTGACATAGAGGAGTAGGGAGGTATGCTCATCGTTACGTAAAGATTTTAATCGCAGCTATTTTGATGTCATGCAAAATTTGCAGGACCTACCTACCTACCTACCTAAGGGTCCGGCGCCGATTGACCGACGCATAGGGCTGAGATAAAAGATCTCCACTGCTGGTGAGCAATCTCGAATTCTAGCGCCTTTTGATGACACCGGTGATGAAGTTCAACGTTTGAGATCCAGTTGCCAGGCCACCAAGCGCGGATGATGTTCCGCAGGCAGCGATTCACAAAAACTTGCAGTTTTCGCGTCGTTACCGCATATGTGCACCAAGTTTCACACCCGTACAGCAATACGGATTTGACGTTTGAGTTGAAGATTCGGATCTTAGTTCGTAGAGAGATCTGGCGTGAGCGCCAGATGTTTCGGAGACTCGCAAACGCAAATCGGGCTTTTCTGATCCGGGTTTCGATGTCCTTCTTGGTACCACCATTAGGCGTAATCTGGCTACCAAGATACTGGAAGCATTCCACTGTCTCAACCTATTGTCCAGCTACCACGAAATTGGAACGATTTTCTGTGTTGATTTCCATCGACTTGGTCTTTCCGACATTGATGTTGAGACCTGCTGCCTTGGAGCTTTCGGTGAGGTCGTCGAGTTTGCTCTGCATGTCTAGTTGTGTTTGGGCGAGCAAAACAATATCGTCTGCCAGGTCAAGGTCGTTCAGTTGCTCAATCGCTGAAGGATTCCACGGCAATCCTCGGTTTGGTCTACAGTCAATCGATCCAGTCAAGATCTCGACGATTACGATGAGAAAAAGCAGCGGTGACAAAATACATCCTTGGCTCACTCCAGCAGTTACCAGGATTGGTTCGGACAAGACACCGTCGTGCAAGACCTTGCACGAAAATGCCTCGTACTGTGCTTCGATGAGATGGACTAGTTTCTCTGGGACCCCTCGTCGTCTAAGAGCAGCCCAGATGTTTTCGTGGTTCAGTCGGTCAAACGCTTTTTCGAAATCAACGAACACCAGCAGAAGAGAGTCCTGGAATTCGTTGATTTGTTCCAGTATGATTCGTAGCGTTGTGATGTGGTCCACACATGATCGTCCGGATCGGAATCCAGCTTTTTGCCGTCAGAGTGTAGCGTCAATTTTCTCCTGGATCCTGTTCAGGATCACTTTGCAGAGTACTTTGAGAGTTGTACAGATCAAAGTTATGCCACGCCAGATACCGCACTCTGTCAGGTCTCCTTTCTTCGGGACCTTTACGAGGATACCTTACATCCAGTCGGCCGGGAATGTTGCAGTATCCCAAATGTCAGCGAAAAGACGGTGCAACATTTGTGCTGACAAGGCAGGGTCGGCTTTGAGCATTTCAGCAGGGATGCAATCGATTCCAGGCGCTTTGTTGGATTTCATGTCCTTGATTGCCGCTTCTATTTCAGCCAGCAAGGGCGCTTCCGAGTTGACGCCATTAATGCGACTTACTGTGGGCGCCACGAGCTGCGGGTTCTGTTGGCCATTGCTATTTGTAACTCGGAAAAGTTGTTCAAAATGCTCTGTCCAACGCTTGAGCTGATCTGTTCGATCTGTCAGCAGCTGACCTGCTCGGTCTTTCAGCGGCATTCTTGCATTAGTCCTTGCACCACCACCGGCTGAGATGCGAGTAACCTAAGCGGAGATCGGGTACCCAACCCCGGTGGATGCTTTGGTCGCATGCAGACTGAGAAGGTGGCCGCACGCGTCTGTTCCCCAGGTCAGGGGCGGCGTGCAACAACAACCGAGCGTCTGTTCTCCAGGTCAGGGGCGGCTCAAGCAGCGTCTGTCTCGCAGCGAGCGGCTGAATCTATGAAATGCGGCTCCCGCCAGCTAAGTCCAAGATGGCAGCCCCATCGCGGGATAGGGACTTTAGGCTAACAACCTACTGCTCCTGATATCTTGTATTGTTACGGAAACTGAGAGAAGAAATAACCGAATTGGAACTTTGGCAACGACTTTTAGCAGTTATCAGTGGCGATCTTGATTAATTCAATTTATTGTTGTTTGTATTTTGAAGAATGCTGAAAAATATTAGGGAAGAGTGGGGAATCTTGGGCCACTTTTTTTCTTGGCTTCATAACTTCTTTATTATAAAATATAAAAAGAAAACATTAAATGGAAAGGTTTTCTACATTTTTAAGGTATCGTATGGCATTTTTGTTTTTTTTTTAAATACATGAATTTCCCGAATTCTGACTGTTTAAAAAAAGTATTTTTTTCGGATTTTGAAAGACTGTGGGGAAACGTGGGCCACCAAATCCAAATTGACAAGATAACTTGCAAAGTTTATGATTTGACCCAAAATTGAAATTTCATAATTCATTTAGTTGTTTAAAGCAATTTCAGATGAGAAAATAAAAAAGAGAGTTGTGTATGATCGTATAGTTCCTAATTCCTGGATCGCGAACATTTCGGTAAAATTCCTTATATCTATAGGATATTTGTTCGTCTCTATCGCATTGGAAAAAAATTGACAAAATATTTTTCACAACTCTTCATTTGGCATAAGAAACGCAGATAAAAAGACGTATTTTAGTTCATAATGTGTATAAAACACCAAAATATAGGTGGCCCAAGATACCCCACCAAATGTGGCCCACGATTCCCCACAAGCAATGATCTGCAAATTGGTTGCGTTTTGTCGTGATCCTTTCTTGATCCTTTCTTTTAATCACTATTTCACTTTAACATTTTACGCAGAAACTATAAAACGGTCCGTTGATGTAAAGGTTAGTTAATAGACTGACCTCATATATGTGTTTCTCTTTCTTCTCGAAATTCAGTACGATCCTCTCTTTCTTTGCTGTTCCATACACGCTCCTTTTTCCAAACAAAAAATCCAAATGTGTACTCCAGACACTATGAAAATATCAATAAATTATTGTTGGAAACTGGCATCCCTGCCTAATCGCTTTCCGACAGGCACTGACAACTTCAGTTCAGTGGCTGCTGGTCAACGTTTTCATCGCGTCATTCTTCTTTCTTAGACAACGAGCGTTGATACGAGAGTCCGTGATTTTTCTGCGAATTATAATTAATAGCCAGTTAGTTGAAGTTTATATTTAAAGTGCCCATAGTTCTGCGTGTATAAATTTGATATATAGTCCTGTTCCGCGTGTAGAAGCCAGGTGAAAGAAACGCGAAAGCAATAGCGAATTACACCAGAACTAGGGAAATTATATCGCTATCTAGTATAGTACAAATATCTTGTACCAATAAAACTACACTGGCTTAAAGTACGCTAGGCGAAAGTGCGATAGCCGTTAGTACGGAAATTGAAGATTCGCCAACCGCGTCATCTAATAAAGATATTGTTCGGGCGCAGAATTTAGGGATCGAATACTGAATTTGTAAGTTATCCTAGCTTGAATTAAAAATCCTAAACTATTTACTAATTTGGTAAAATAAATTTGCAGCTTGAAGCTGTTTACTACCGCTGCCAAGATTCAGCGTGTTTTCTTTTCATCCGCCCCGCAACAATTATAATCAAGTTATGAATATAATTGATTTATCAATTGGTCGTACTATTATTCTCTACACGTTTGTGTGACTTATTGATGTTTCATCAAAAATTCCTTTCCCACGTAAAAGAACATGACAAAACTTATGTAGATCATAAAGCGCATGAGCATATTTTTGTTATGAACTTTAGGCTAGTCATCGATGCAATTTGTGGGTGCTTGTTTAATTATGTAAGCGAATTTCAATAGAAGAAGCATATGATGCGTACATAAGTCAACAACATATAGAAAAATATGTTTACGCAAATCGACGACGACGACTGTTGGATTGAGATTTCTATCCCAAAACACATCTGAGATATTCAGAGTGGTCCACGTTTCCCCATGGCCCACGCTACCCCACTCTCTCCTACAAAAAAAAATTGTCGTGTTTCATTTGAAAAAAAAGAGATGTTTTTCCTCACTTTCTCGTTGACTTTTTCAAATAATCACTGGATTCTGCGGATTTTGTGTTGAAAAATTTCAAATGCTTCGATTTGGCCCGGTTTCGTGAAAAAATTATTCTGATTTGAATTCATACTTTAAGGGCCCCCCCCTTAACTTGAAATGATGTGAAACTATTCGAGACATTATTTCACGGGGGGACCTTAGTTGGTGTGCTTTTTGTTTTAATTAAAATTTTCTAGTTTTTACTATCTTTCCCAGATTCCTATAACAAAAGCAGTATGAGTAAAGTAATGTTAAACTTTCTTTCCTCGCCCCCCCTCGTCCCCACTTAATACGGCCTTGATTGTGTAATCAGGAATTGATGCTTTATTTAACGATTTTTAACTAACACAAGGCAACAAAATTAAATGAATTTAAGCACTCGTCTGAAAAAGAACTGAAGAACATCACAAATATTTAGAAAATATTTATTTTGACACAATAATCAATCTGATATTTTTGAAATGATAATTAAAATTATTTCGCAATTTTCAACCAACTTGTTGAATAAATTAAATTCTTCAATATCAAATACTCAAAGGATTTCTTAAATGATGTCAGAAAAAATTGTTACCTTATCTATTTAAATTATTAAAATTGCAGAATTTATTTTTAAGTGCTGTATCTCTGACACAAATTATTTCTACAAATCTGAATCCTTAGTTGAATGAAAGATAGTAAATTGATTTAAAATCAGCTTTCACTTCTTATGTAATTTTTTTAGTTTATCCGTGTTTTAAATATGTTCCATTTGATCAAAATCTGACCAATTTAAAAATTTCAACACGCCATATCTAGGCTAATTAGTCGTTAATTAAACGAAGGGTTAAAATGTCATATTCGTTTTATATTAATAAAAAAATGTTAAAATCTAGAATGAGAACTTGAGATTTAACAGTAAATCAATTGAGTTGAGTTTCAAAGCTCCAGAGTTCTGAATCATATATCATTATTTTAATGCAGGATAAAATTTAGATTCAACGTTGCATTTCTGAATCACTATTCAGAAAAATATATATCAGAACAATAATGAAAATGTTTAAAAATCTGTTTTAAATTTAAAGCAATTTTCATCAAAAACTTATCTCAAATATTTGCTTTTTCTGACTAGTTAGTAGTTAGGTGCAAAATTCAATCATAAAATTTCGTTGTGGTAACCTTTCGCGGATATGAAGAAGATCTGAATTAATAGAGAATTAAAACATTTCTGAAAATTTTCGGCTATTCATCAACAAGCGTAGTATTTTCAATAATAAAATGACAATTATTAAGAATGATTTCAGAATGTTTAAAAAAAATCGTTATTTTTTTTACTTCTTAATATACAAAATAAGAAATTCAAAATGGTTAAAAAAGTTTTAATTTCTTTTCTTACTTAGATTTGGTTCAATGAGACCAAATTGGAGGAGAACAGCTATGTACAGCGTTTTTCAAAATGAACGGTTTTTCACTAGATATTAATGTTTCTTTTATTGGTCGATTTCTGAAAATTTGTAAAATCTCCACCCACTCCCCTTCCCCCTAAAGAGCGAGCTCTAGGACCGCGCCTTGCGCACCCTGGATAAATAATGCAAGGAGATTTTTTTTATTGTCTGACAATTGCGGGGGGTCTTTAGATTTTCCAAAAATAGTAAACATTTGGTTTATTTTTACGACTTAAAACACATGCATTTTTTCAGATGTTTTAGTTTAGATTTTTCGAGTTAGATTTGGTAAGGTTTTTTTTTTAATAAAATAATACCATATTTCAATTACTTTATTATTGTTCAACGGAAATTATAAAACAGCACATCAAATTGCATTAAAATTTCATCAGCTTTTCAAATAAAGTATTAAAAAAAATTATGTTATAACCTTAAACATGAAAAACTCTAAATAAGCTTTAAATGGTGTCATTGTATAGCCCAATTCATGATGAGACTTTCATCTGAAGACACCAAAGTGGATCAATATCTTCTTTATGAGTTATGAAAGAAATAATGACAATAAATAATCACACAGACCAATTTTGTCATATTTGTCATTTTTGTTATGTTTGTGATTTTTGTCATTTTAATCATGTTTGTGATTTTTGTCATTTTTTGTCATGTTTTGTCATCTCTGTCATTTCTGTCATTTCTGTCATTTCTATCATTTTTGTCATTTATGTCATTTTTGTCATTTTTGTAATTTTTGTAATTTTTGTCATTTTTGTCATTTTTGTCATTTTTGTCATTTTTGTCATTTTTGTTATTTTTGTCATTTTTGTCATTTTTGTCATTTTTGTCATTTTTGTCATTTTTGTCATTTTTGTCATTTTTGTCATTTTTGTCATTTTTGTCATTTTTGTCATTTTTGTCATTTTTGTCATTTTTGTCATTTTTGTCATTTTTGTCATTTTTGTCATTTTTGTCATTTTTGTCATTTTTGTCATTTTTGTCATTTTTGTCATTTTTGTCATTTTTGTCATTTTTGTCATTTTTGTCATTTTTGTCATTTTTGTCATTTTTGTCATTTTTTGTCATTTTTGTCATTTTTGTCATTTTTGTCATTTTTGTCATTTTTGTCATTTTTGTCATTTTTGTCATTTTTGTCATTTTTGTCATTTTTGTCATTTTTGTCATTTTTGTCATTTTTGTCATTTTTGTCATTTTTGTCATTTTTGTCATTTTTGTCATTTTTGTCATTTTTGTCATTTTTGTCATTTTTGTCATTTTTGTCATTTTTGTCATTTTTGTCATTTTTGTCATTTTTGTCATTTTTGTCATTTTTGTCATTTTTGTCATTTTTGTCATTTTTGTCATTTTTGTCATTTTTGTCATTTTTGTCATTTTTGTCATTTTTGTCATTTTTGTCATTTTTGTCATTTTTGTCATTTTTGTCATTTTTGTCATTTTTGTCATTTTTGTCATTTTTGTCATTTTTGTCATTTTTGACATTTTTGTCATTTTTGTCATTTTTGTCATTTTTGTCTTTTTTGTCATTTTTGTCATTTTTGTCATTTTTGTCATTTTTGTCATTTTTGTCATTTTGGTCATTTTTGTCATTTTTGTCATTTTTGTCATTTTTGTCATTTTTGTCATTTTTGTCATTTTTGTCATTTTTGTCATTTTTGTCATTTTTGTCATTTTTGTCATTTTTGTCATTTTTGTCATTTTTGTCATTTTTGTCATTTTTGTCATTTTTGTCATTTCTGTCATTTTTGTCATTTTTGTCATTTTTGTCATTTTTGTCATTTTTGTCATTTTTGTCATTTTTGTCATTTTTGTCATTTTTGTCATTTTTGTCATTTTTGTCATTTTTGTCATTTTTGTCATTTTTGTCATTTTTGTCATTTTTGTCATTTTTGTCATTTTTGTCATTTTTGTCATTTTTGTCATTTTTGTCATTTTTGTCATTTTTGTCATTTTTGTCATTTTTGTCATTTTTGTCATTTTTGTCATTTTTGTCATTTTTGTCATTTTTGTCATTTTTGTCATTTTTGTCATTTTTGTCATTTTTGTCATTTTTGTCATTTTTGTCATTTTTGTCACTTTTGTCATTTTTGTCATTTTTGTCATTTTCGTCATTTTTGTCATTTTTGTCATTTTTGTCATTTTTGTCATTTTTGTCATTTTTGTCATTTTTGTCATTTTTGTCATTTTTGTCATTTTTGTCATTTTTGTCATTTTTGTCATTTTTGTCATTTTTGTCATTTTTGTCATTTTTGTCATTTTTGTCATTTTTGTCATTTTTGTCATTTTTGTCATTTTTGTCATTTTTGTCATTTTTGTCATTTTTGTCATTTTTGTCATTTTTGTCATTTTTGTCATTTTTGTCATTTTTGTCATTTTTGTCATTTTTGTCATTTTTGTCATTTTTGTCATTTTTGTCATTTTTGTCATTTTTGTCATTTTTGTCATTTTTGTCATTTTTGTCATTTTTGTCATTTTTGTCATTTTTGTCATTTTTGTCATTTTTGTCATTTTTGTCATTTTTGTCATTTTTGTCATTTTTGTCATTTTTGTCATTTTTGTCATTTTTGTCATTTTTGTCATTTTTGTCATTTTTGTCATTTTTGTCATTTTTGTCATTTTTGTCATTTTTGTCATTTTTGTCATTTTTGTCATTTTTGTCATTTTTGTCATTTTTGTCATTTTTGTCATTTTTGTCATTTTTGTCATTTTTGTCATTTTTGTCATTTTTGTCATTTTTGTCATTTTTGTCATTTTTGTCATTTTTGTCATTTTTGTCATTTTTGTCATTTTTGTCATTTTTGTCATTTTTGTCATTTTTGTCATTTTTGTCATTTTTGTCATTTTTGTCATTTTTGTCATTTTTGCCATTTATGTCATTTTTGTCATTTTTGTCATTTTTGTCATTTTTGTCATTTTTGTCATTTTTTTCATTTTTGTCATTTTTGTCATTTTTGTCATTTTTGTCATTTTTGTCATTTTTGTCATTTTTGTCATTTTTGTCATTTTTGTCATTTTTGTCATTTTTGTCATTTTTGTCATTTTTGTCATTTTAGCCATTTTGGTCATTTTTGTCATTTTTGTCATTTTTGTCATTTTTGTCATTTTTGTCATTTTTGTCATTTTTGTCATTTTTGTCATTTTTGTCATTTTTGTCATTTTCGTCATTTTTGTCATTTTTGTCATTTTTGTCATTTTTGTCATTTTTGTCATTTTTGTCATTTTTGTCATTTTTGTCATTTTTGTCATTTTTGTCATTTTTGTCATTTTTGTCATTTTTGTCATTTTTGTCATTTTTGTCATTTTTGTCATTTTTGTCATTTTTGTCATTTTTGTCATTTTTGTCATTTTTGTCATTTTTGTCATTTTTGTCATTTTTGTCATTTTTGTCATTTTTGTCATTTTTGTCATTTTTGTCATTTTTGTCATTTTTGTCATTTTTGTCATTTTTGTCATTTTCGTCATTTTTGTCACTTTTGTCATTTTTGTCATTTTCGTCATTTTCGTCATTTTTGTCATTTTTGTCATTTTTGTCATTTTTGTCAATTTTGTCATTTTTGTCATTTTGGTCATTTTGGTCATTTTGATCATTTTTGTCATTTTTGTCATTTTTGTCATTTTTGTCATTTTTGTCATTTTTGTCATTTTTGTCATTTTTGTCATTTTTGTCATTTTTGTCATTTTTGTCATTTTTGTCATTTTTGTCATTTTTGTCATTTTTGTCATTTTTGTCATTTTTGTCATTTTTGTCATTTTTGTCATTTTTGTCATTTTTGTCATTTTCGTCATTTTTGTCATTTTTGTCACTTTTGTCATTTTTGTCATTTTCGTCATTTTTGTCATTTTTGTCATTTTTGTCATTTTTGTCATTTTTGTCATTTTTGTCATTTTTGTCATTTTTGTCATTTTTGTCATTTTTGTCATTTTTGTCATTTTTGTCATTTTTGTCATTTTTGTCATTTTTGTCATTTTTGTCATTTTTGTCATTTTTGTCATTTTTGTCATTTTTGTCATTTTTGTCATTTTTGTCATTTTTGTCATTTTTGTCATTTTTCTCATTTTTGTCATTTTGGTCATTTTGATCATTTTTGTCATTTTTGTCATTTTTGTCATTTTTGTCATTTTTGTCATTTTTGTCATTTTTGTCATTTTGGTCATTTAGGTCATTTTGATCATTTTTGTCATTTTTGTCATTTTTGTCATTTTTGTCATTTTTGTCATTTTTGTCATTTTTGTCATTTTTGTCATTTTTGTCATTTTTGTCATTTTTGTCATTTTTGTCATTTTTGTCATTTTTGTCATTTTTGTCATTTTGGTCATTTTGGTCATTTTGATCATTTTTGTCATTTTTGTCATTTTTGTCATTTTTGTCATTTTTGTCATTTTTGTCATTTTTGTCATTTTTGTCATTTTTGTCATTTTTGTCATTTTTGTCATTTTTGTCATTTTTGTCATTTTCGTCATTTTTGTCATTTTTGTCATTTTTGTCACTTTTGTCATTTTTGTCATTTTCGTCATTTTTGTCATTTTTGTCATTTTTGTCATTTTTGTCATTTTTGTCATTTTTGTCATTTTTGTCATTTTTGTCATTTTTGTCATTTTTGTCATTTTTGTCATTTTTGTCATTTTTGTCATTTTTGTCATTTTTGTCATTTTTGTCATTTTTGTCATTTTTGTCATTTTTGTCATTTTTGTCATTTTTGTCATTTTTGTCATTTTTGTCATTTTTGTCATTTTTGTCATTTTTGTCATTTTTGTCATTTTTGTCATTTTTGTCATTTTTGTCATTTTTGTCATTTTTGTCATTTTTGTCATTTTTGTCATTTTTGTCATTTTTGTCATTTTTGTCATTTTTGTCATTTTTGTCATTTTTGTCATTTTTGTCATTTTTGTCATTTTTGTCATTTTTGTCATTTTTGTCATTTTTGTCATTTTTGTCATTTTTGTCATTTTTGTCATTTTTGTCATTTTTGTCATTTTTGTCATTTTTGTCATTTTTGTCATTTTTGTCATTTTTGTCATTTTTGTCATTTTTGTCATTTTTGTCATTTTTGTCATTTTTGTCATTTTTGTCATTTTTGTCATTTTTGTCATTTTTGTCATTTTTGTCATTTTTGTCATTTTTGTCATTTTTGTCATTTTTGTCATTTTTGTCATTTTTGTCATTTTTGTCATTTTTGTCATTTTGGTCATTTTGGTCATTTTGATCATTTTTGTCATTTTTGTCATTTTTGTCATTTTTGTCATTTTTGTCATTTTTGTCATTTTTGTCATTTTTGTCATTTTTGTCATTTTTGTCATTTTTGTCATTTTTGTCATTTTTGTCATTTTTGTCATTTTTGTCATTTTTGTCATTTTTGTCATTTTTGTCATTTTTGTCATTTTTGTCATTTGTGTAATTTTTGTCATTTTTGTCATTTTTGTCATTTTTGTCATTTTTGTCATTTTTGTCATTTTTGTCATTTTTGTCATTTTTGTCATTTTTGTCATTTTTGTCATTTTTGTCATTTTGGTCATTTTTGTCATTTTTGGTCGTCTGTTTTGTCATTTTGGTCGTTATTTTTATCTTTTTGGTTGTTTTTCTTAGTTTTGTCAATTTTGGCACTTCGGAGAAAGAGAATAGAAAGTAGAAGGAATGACTAAGGAACAAACAAGTTTTGTTTTCACAAAAGAACTAGAAACTAATTTCGAGACCAAACCAAAGCACAATTGCGAAGCTTGTCGTCAACTTTCTCAAAAGCTAATCAAACAATAGAATTCACACACATGCCACAATCAACTGAACGACACGGAACAGAGTTGTGTGCTATTATTAGTTGGTGGAGTTTTCCGTTTATAGAACACAGTTTTCTTTCACCGCCGTCGCGTGTGCCGAGCGGAATTTTCATTAAAAGCTTCAATTGTTAGGAATCTGCAGCAGAGAAACGTGTGTACGTATATCTACTTCACTTCTCCAGCAATGTTATTCTGAAGGTACCTACATGTTTGTCAGTGGAACAAACTTGCACAAGAAGACGCCAGGCAGCCAACAACATACCGAAATGTTCCACTCCCGGTTTTCTGAGTTTGGCTTGGCTTGGCCGTGGCCGTGATATAAATCAAAGTGAACAGCAACAACCTCGTCTCTTAGCCGCCATTCTGGATCAGGAACAGCATCAGCACCAGACCAGATGGATGAAGATCTCTCGCTGATGCGCTTACACATTTTAAAGCACCATTGTTGAATTTGTACATACATATCTACTACTTACATTCAACAGCTAGGTACCTTCCTCGAGAGATTTTTTTACAGAAGACGATGCCATGCAGTTCAGTTTGTGCAAATTGAAATTCTCTAAGCTTTTTTGACAGAAAGAGAAATATTTATATGAAGAAAGTGCTCAAGGATGCACGTTTGTATTCATGAGGATGTCAGATTGCACGCGAGGATGTTTGTATGTTACAGAGGTAGGTTTTACAGTTCCAAAAAGAAAGAAGAAATTGTTGAAAAAATAAATTTTTGAAAAAAAAATTAAAAGATGAAGAAATTTTTAAACTACAGAAATCATACAAATCTAAAATTCTAAAAATTTAATTTTATTAAAAATTTAAGAAATTTCAGAAATTTTAGAAATTTCTTGGAAAATTTTAGAAATTTTAGAAATTTTAGAAATTTTAGAAATTTTGGAAATTTTAGAAATTTTAGAAATTTTAGAAATTTTAGAAATTTTAGAAATTTTAAAAATTCAAAAAATTTTAGAAATTTTAGAAATTTTAGAAATTTTAGAAATTTTAGAAATTTTAGAAATTTTAGAAATTTTAGAAGCTTTTGAAATTTAAGAAATTTTAGAAATTTTAGAAATTTTAGAAATTTTAGAAATTTTAGAAATTTTAGAAATTTTAGAAATTTTAGAAATTTTAGAAATTTTAGAAATTTTAGAAACTTTAGAAATTTTAGAAATTTTAGAAATTTTAGAAATTTTCGAAATTTTAGAAATTTTAGAAATTTTGGAAATTTTAGCAATTTTAGAAGTTTTAGAAATTTTAGAAATTTTAGAAATTTTAGAAATTTTAGAAATTTAAGAAATTTTAGAAATATTAGAAATTTTAGAAATGTTAGATATTTTAAAAATTTCAGAAATTTTAGAAATTTTAGAAATTTTAGAAATTTTAGAAATTTTAGAAATTTTAGAAATTTTAGAAATTTTAGAAATTTTAGAAATTTTAGAAATTTTAGAAATTTTAGAAATTTTAGAAATTTTAGAAATTTTAGAAATTTTAGAAATTTTAGAAATTTTAGAAATTTTAGAAATTTTAGAAATTTTAGAAATTTTAGAAATTTAAGAAATTTTAAAAATTTTGGAAATTTTAGAAATTTTAGAAATTTTAGAAATTTTAGAAATTTTAGAAATTTTAGAGATTTTAGAAATTATAGAAATTTTAGAAATTTAAAAAATTTTAGAAATTTTTTTGTAAAGAAATGAATCCAACTTAGATGAAATTTCAGGGACTAGAAAGGGAAAATTGATGTTGAAAAACATGCGAAAAAAAACACCGAATTTGGTTGGATATCCAAATACGGCAAACGCATCATTTCTCATCATAACTGACAACCCGTGCAGTATATGAGAAGGCAATGCAAATCTTGCCGTGCCTAAAATATCCAAATTTGAGTCCAACTACCGTAAGATGAAAAGATGGGAATAGAAATAGACCAAGAAAAATGATTATGATCACATGGGAGAACTATTCCCTTCATTCCGATAGACATCGACACTCAACCAGTACAATATTCATACGCCAGGTTGGTCTCCTGTAGTAGAATGTTAATACATGGGCCCCGGAGAGGCGCAAGATGTGGGTTCAAGTCTCACCGGGAGACAAGGCGAATTTTTTTTCGCATGTTTTTCAACATCAATTTTCCCTTTCTAGTCCCTGAAATTTCATCTAAGTTGGATTCATTTCTTTACAAAAAAAGTTTCGCTGACTGAATGTTTGAGTCAAGACCCATCTTTGGGTCACAGTTTAAAAATAGAAAATAAGGCGGTGCCAAACACCGAATTTGGTTGGATATCCAAATACGGCAAACGCATCATTTCTCATCATAACTGACAACCCGTGCAGTATATGAGAAGGCAATGCAAATCTTGCCGTGCCTAAAATATCCAAATTTGAGTCCAACTACCGTAAGATGAAAAGATGGGAATAGAAATAGACCAAGAAAAATGATTATGATCACATGGGAGAACTATTCCCTTCATTCCGATAGACATCGACACTCAACCAGTACAATATTCATACGCCAGGTTGGTCTCCTGTAGTAGAATGTTAATACATGGGCCCCGGAGAGGCGCAAGATGTGGGTTCAAGTCTCACCGGGAGACAAGGCGAATTTTTTTTCGCATGTTTTTCAACATCAATTTTCCCTTTCTAGTCCCTGAAATTTCATCTAAGTTGGATTCATTTCTTTACAAAAAAAGTTTCGCTGACTGAATGTTTGAGTCAAGACCCATCTTTGGGTCACAGTTTAAAAATTTTAGAAATTTTAGAAATTTTAGAAATTTTAGAAATTTTAGAAATTTTAGAAATTTTAGAAATTTTAGAAATTTTGAAATTTTTGAAATTTATGAAATTTCAGAAATTTTAGAAATTTTAGAAATTTTAGAAATTTTAGAAATTTTAGAAATTTCAGAAATTTTAGAAATTTTAGAAATTTCAGTTATTTTAGAAATTTTAGAAATTTTAGAAATTTTTGATATTTTAGAAATTTTTACAATTTTAGAAATTTTAGAAATTTGAACGGCTGTAAAATTTTAGAAATTCAAAAATTTTTAGAAATTCCAAAAATTTAAAATATTAATGTTTTTTAGATTTTTAAAATTTTTAAATCTTTGGAAATTTTAGAAAGTTTTAAAATTTCAGGAATGAAAAAAAAAGAAAATTTTAAAAATTTAGGAAATTATAAGAAATTGAAATTTTATGAAACCTATAAGAGTCTTCACTCGATTGAAACCCAAAGCATATAAACAGGATGTTAATTTAAATTTTATAATTCACAATTGTGACACTTCAAACATATACAAATTTTTTTGAACAAATTTGAAACTTGAAATGGTTAAAAGTTAATGACAGGAGCTTATCGAAAGCTTAGGCTATAAATCTGTTCCACAATGTTATTTAGGAACATCTCTCCGAGAGCGGCTCCATAGAGTTGCACGTGCTAGTTGCGTGGGTGGCTGCCCATATTGTGGTGTGGCCAGGCTGTGACGATTCAGCTTTTGGGTGGATTGGTGGGTGGTGTGAGTTTGAGGAAGTCTGGCGGCTGTTGGCTGGCTGGTCGGTCGGCTGACGTGAACTTTGCTTAGGATTGGCGACGAGCCGTCCCTCCGTCCGTCCGTTGAGTTTTTCCGGTGGGTGGTGGTTCACCACTTGTTGAGTTTATGTTTTGATTCACCAGAGCAAACCGGAGCTGCTGAGAGAGTTTTGGCCCTCTGGATAGCAACAGATGCCAGGGTTTCTCTGGAGAGTTTCACTCTCCAGATTTGCTTCGGGATTTTAGTACAAGTCCTCGGTACAGTGCTGCGAGACCCAACAATGAAAACCAGAGTTAAAATTCAGCTTCAGGAATTAAGAATGCAGAATTTCAATTCTTAACAAGCTGGAAGTGTGTACATGTACATCAAGGAAATTTAAAAAAATGTTATCATATGTGTAACGAACGGGTAGAAAGAAAATTTCAGTACGTTATACAATATTATGATATTGTACAAAATAAAAAAAGGTCTTTTCCAATCCAATCCCGGTAACTGCTGGAGTAAGGCAAGGATGTATCCTATCACCGCTACTTTTTCTCATCGTAATGGATTAGATCTTGACTGGATCGATTGACTGTAGACCAAACCCAGGATTGCCGTGGAATCCTTCGACAATGGAGCAGCTAAACGACTTGGACCTGGCAGACGATAATGTTTTGATCGCCCAAATACATCCGGATATGCAGAGCAAAAGCTCCAAGGCAGCAGGCCTCAAAATCAATGTCGGAAAGACCAAGTCGATGGAAATTAACATCAGAAAATCTTTCCAATTTCGAGGTTACTTTGCATCAGATTGAGAAAGTGAAGAGCTTCCAGTATCTTGGCAGCCAGATAACGAACACAAACACATAATGGATCACATACTGCATTCCTTTTTTTAATTAACCCTAATCATACTTCTTCCGAGTATATGATGGCTAGCATCTTACAAATGCCAAAACCGCCAGCCCACGGAAAGTTTACTACGTATGTCGTGACCGAGATTCAATCTCATGACCATTGTCTTAGAAGATTTGAAGGCTATCATCTACGCCACGGGCTGCGGCTAACGCCTGATTGTGGATTAAGAAACATTGAAACCCGGATCAGAAAAACCAGATTTTTACAAAACGAACACAAACACGTACAGGATCTCAATGAAACTTGAAGTTTCCTCGAAGAGATTCCTTTTACTTAACTCTAAGCGTACATCTTTTGATGGCATGATGGCTAGCATCTTACAAATGCTAAAACCACCAACTCACAGAAAGTGTACTATGTATGCCGTGACCTGGATTCGATCTCATACCCGCTGGCTTAGAAGACTTGAAGGCTATCCTCTACGCCACGGGCTGCGGCAATTTGCAGATTTGCGTTTGAGAGTCTCCGAAACATGTGGCGGTTACGTCAGATCTCTCTATGAATAAAAATCCGAATCTTCAACTCAAACGTTAAATTCGTATTGTTGCACGGGTGCGAAACTTGGTACACATATCTGGTGACGACGCCAAAACTTCAACCGCGATTAGTGGCCTGGTAACAGGATCTCAAACGTGGAACTACATCGCCGGTGTCATCAAAAGGCACTAGAAATCGAGATGTGGGGGCGTAAAAGTACCTAGATGGATTGGGCACACACTGCGAAGAAGCTGAAAACGAGATTAGCAGAGAGGCACATAACTGGAATTCAGATGGGCCTCGAAGAAGACTCCTTTGGGTTGATTATCATGATCATTGATGATGTTGACAATAGACGGGTTGATAAAATTATTCCGCATAATATAAAGAATATAATGGAAGAAATAGAGTAGAATATAAAGAAGAAAACATTCAAATACGTGCTTGTGTAACTGCGTATTAAGTTTACATCGGCCAATAATAGTGCTTTTTGGCTTGTTCGGATAACAAAAGAATCCTCAAAGCAGCGATATTTAGTGTTGCAGCTTTAAGCTAAAATAGTTTATATATTATTAATGTAGAGCTCTAAAACAATTGTTACTGGAAACTTACATTTAGTTTTTTATTACTCGGGCTCTCACACTTGCTTGTTCTGATCGGCTTATGACCATCTTTGCTTCTTAATTTTCGTCCAAAACCTAAGTTTTAAGAACATAATTGTTAGGCTAATAAATTTAGAATATAAAATTAGTACCTACGATTACAAGACGGTTATTTTCATATAATTTAAGCTGATAGAATAGTCCTGAACTTTGATTTCCAGGTTATTTGCCTTGGTCGTGACCTATTTGTTTTAAAATTCATGTTAGCAAACAAATCGCTCTGTGGATCCATTTCGTACTCACTGTTTCACCTGTTAGAGATATAAATCAAACTTAACAAGTCACTCTCGTACTTTTAAGATAAAGAAATACTTTTAATTTTCAACCTCTCTGTCCAACGCATGCTAGAAATTTCCAACTATCTTTCGGTTGTTTTGTTTATGTTTTCCTCCCGTTCGTGATGGCCTATCTCGCGCGCACTTTCTGACAAGAGCTGCCGAGTCGCGCAGTTGATACACGCTCAACAGCTCCCATCCGTAAACCTGGCCCGGATCCACTATCAGGAGCCACCGGTTCAGCGTTACCAGCAGTTTTAAAGGTTGTATAATGAGGGGCACTCTCTGGACCCACTGTCTGGTCTCTGTCAGCAATCTCTAGCACAGCCAGATTCGCCGTTCCACGTCGAAAAACACCACCCACCAGGCACCAGAAACGATCGGCTTCTCGATGATTCCTCGCACCCAGGCCTTGCCTCAACTGCCTTCGACCATGCAGACGAGATCCCCTTTCTTTAGAGGATTTGTTTCGGAGAACCACTCGGACCTTTGGTTGACTGTTGGTACGTACTAGTTGGCACATAGTAGTCAGGAGAACTTCGTCGTTCAATCGACGCCCATCGTCTAAAACGGTCATGAACTGTTTCACCGAGCACACCATCTTCTCCCACGCCCCTTCTATGTGGGGTGTTTCAGGTGGGATGTAGTGCCAACTCGTGATAGCAAACGTAAATTCATCGGCACAAACAGCATCAATTTCTCGTACTTGTTGGATTATCTCCTTACTCGCACCTAGTAAGTTCGTTCCGTTGTCCAAGAAGTATTCGGAGGCTGGACCATGGCGGCTGATGAAACGGCGGATCGCCGTGATGCATGATTGTGCGGTAAGACTGTGGACAATTTCCAACAACTATGCACGTGAACACCGTTACCCAGCGTTTTTCTCAGCGGCGACTAACGATGACTTCAACAGGACCCAGGTGGTCAAGACCCACGAAGACAAATCGACGTTTAAAGCGAGTCAACCTTTGTACAGGTAGTGCAGCCATTCGAGGATTTATCGGTAGACATTTTCGGACCTTACACCACAGACAGCTTCTTTCGGTTCATCTTATCAAATGAGTAAGACCGCGTATTACGAAACGTTACTTGATTTCATTCTTCACCGTCTCTCGAAATCCATGCCTAAACCTTTCATGGTCCTGTTGAGTTAACATAATGTAACATAATGAGATCTCTGTAGAATTATCGGAAATCGAAGATCGAAGGGAAGGAACTCCGCCTTTTCAGAATGACCTTTCATCCATAACACACAATCCGCGTCTATCAAGGGGACTATCTAGCTTGTAGAGAGGGTTAGACTTTTCTATGTAGAGGAAACCAATTTTACCAATTTGTTATAGGTTCTGCGTTCCTTTTCGTCGCTGTACGATTCGCTCTGAGCCAACCGGAAGAGAGCATTTTCTGCACATCGATGCTGGCCTTGCCGCAACGGAACTAATACAAATGGAATTGATGAGCTTTCAAGCTTTGGAGACGATGGGACAGCTTCGATGGGTTTGCCAGTAACTCTGTGTCAGCAGTTGAAGATGAATCGGAAAATGCACGCCACTATGCGAACTGAAATAATCAATTTAGAAAATTTCTTCACGTCGATAAACCAACTCGGGAGCTCAATACAGTGGATAAGGTGTTAAGGCCATTCCGACGGCTGCTGGTACAGGAACTCCGGCCCACAGAACCATGAACCTGCGCTTGAAAGATTCGGAAGACGACCCCATTTGGTGAGCGAATCTGCTACATTTCGCTTGGTCGACGAAAGGTTAATAATGGCGTTGATCGTATTGAATCCAAGAGAGAACGGTTCAAGAATCACTCCAGCAGGAAGTTTTATGAATAATTAGGAAGGGAATGGTTGTTCCTAACGGTGTGACCTAGGTTCGCTCCTAAGACTGCTGCCTTCAGTTCAAGCCGGGGAACAGAAAGAAGTTTTATCGAGCCATCACCAACGAACGTTTTACGGCATCTTTCAACATGATGCCGAGAACTCGTTCGTAATTCGTCACCTTGTATTGGTTCAAATGGATTGACTTTCTGGAGCCACCATATACTTTCAAAATTTCGAAGGACAGCGGTAGAATTAGACGTCTAGTTGGTGATATTGAATCCAAATTTCGAGTGGATCCAACGTACCTTCTCCTTCGGTGTAAAAACTGTCGTAGTAATCGTTGGCAAAATGGCCTGTGCTGCTGCTGGATAACTAGTGCACGCTAACTTTTGGCTACCCCTTAAAGGCGTAAAAATGACCCGTTATTGAGAACCTCCACGATCTGTCAAATAACGGGTCATTTTGTCGGGTCAATATTACCCCTTATTTAGAAAAGCTCGAGTCCGCTTCAAAGGGGTAGTTTCAGATGTTGTAACATTCATAACGTTGTCATTTGTCGATAAGATGCAGCGATGAGAAAAATTGTAAGTATAATTGATTCTTAATAATGTATTCTTTCCTTTTTGGAATTACAATGTATTCATCTTATTATTTCAGAGCTGCGCAGTTCCAGATGAGCGCGACGAAAATAAGCCGTTGATTGAAGGTCGATTCCCATAGAAGGGAAAAATTTAAATTTTCAAATAATATGAAATTATTTTCGTCATTTAAATAAACCAAATAAAACTTATGATATCTTGTTGTGATTCATTTCCCTGCATTCATTTCCGATAAGCAGCTCCTAAAATTTCCACCACAAAAAGCCTTTCAAATAAGGGGTAGTCATCTGCTATAAGCATTTGGAATAAGGGGTAATTTTCATCCGCTGAAGCGTTATCAGGCTGAGTACCCCTTAAAGGGTACAGGGGCTTTATCCGGAAAAAGGAGTTCTCCCAGTCTTATTGAATAACGGGTCAAAAGTATTCGTTAAGGGGTAGCCAAAAGTTAGCGTGTGGAAAAGTGCTGAGCATTCTAGTTCATGACGTATTTCGCCGAGCATGGAGAACTGGCAGCGCTGAAAGTGGCCACGTTCATGACAAAAACGGTAGATGATCGTCTTGCGGGAACCGGAAGAGAAACCTTTGCGCCCTGCTTGTCTGCGTCTCTAATCCTGAGCTGATGGTACATCTCTTTGATGTCATCTCCCACGGCAACTTGTCGCTCTCGAAACTATCTCATCGAAAATAACTCATCTAGATAGGAAAAAATTTAATATCGAAATAAATCATCTTGATGTAATTTAGTTTTCCTCTTCTGATCGGGATGGCAGATTAAATTTTACTCGTAGGATGTTAAAATAGCTCAAATTATATCAAAAAGTCTTTGCAATCATAACTAAATGATATCAACCGTTGTTCTAATTTAAACAAAATGGTAAAAAGCTCATTGAGATAGTATAAAGCAACTTAAAATCTTATTGGAATTTTATGTAAAAACAATGTCGGTAACTGATGGGAATCGAAATCTACTGCTCTACCTGAGCTTGTTAGGAAGTGGATGTTTATTTTGCAACTTATTCTTCATAGGCAGATGCGGGCTGCTTGTTTAGGGGACGTTTTTCAAGCACGCGAAGACAGACAGCCATTTGGGAATTTGGGGAAATGGGAATTTATATAAGTTTACCTGATTACTGAAATTTTGGTGGATCGGAATCAGACTATTCGAACTTAAATAGACAGCTGTTTGCATGAATTAATTGAAATTGGACAATGATAATTTCTATAGGTTTACTGGATGAATTAGAATAGGACTATTGGAATTTGAAAAGGGATGCGTAAGGACGGACAGGCTGTCGACTTTGAGTGTCATTCAGATGAATTGGAATATTTACCTGATACATTGAAATACGAATGACTTGGAATAGGATTATCGGGATTTGAGAAAGAATAAAGGCTACAAATTTCGATGAAGCAGGCAGATCAAAACAGAGAAAAACTACAGTACTCTCCAGCCTTTTTCATTCGATTCATATTCTGTCAAATATTGTATACAGATTTAAAATATAAATGAAATCATGTCTTAGAAATTATTATTCTCATTCATTTAGGTTAATCAATAAATTTAATCCTAAAGCTCTCAAAAGTGCGTTTGATAAAATTGATTTTATCAATAGTAGATATAATTCTGTTTTCAGAAAAACCTAAGCAACAAATCTCATATCAAAACTTTAACTGAATCAGATATAAATATCTCGCTGAGATAGGTTTGGGTAATGGTTTAGATATGCTCTTCTGATCGGGTATAATTTTTTGTTATAAAACGGCCCCCCCTCTTACTAACCCAAAATTAGGAAAAATACCCTCGGCACATAAAAAATTTATAAGTAAAATGCTATAATAAAACCATTCGTGATTTAAAAATTTTAAAATAATTTGAGATAAATGTCTTAACATCCTTTTTAACATCTGTAAAATGATAAATTCAAATACTAATATAAACTTCAGAACTGAAACACGTCATCAAGATAATGAAACCACACGATTCGCTATTTTGCAATTTATTTTTTTTCTGTAAAATTAAGGCATACAATTCTTACCCTTCGTATCATGAATCACCTATAATGTTACGGTTTTAAGCAAATTAGCTTAGCTTAGCTTGATTGACTACTCACATCCACCTGTATCATTATCAATTTTCACAAAATAATCTGCATTGAAAATTTTTTTACTGCTAATGAATGATATCATTTTTGTCCCTTTTTTAGGCGTGGCTTGGCCTAGTAGAACGAATTCCACATCGCCAATGGTTGCCTCCTCGTGATTGACCGAGGCCATCAATTTTGTTCGAAGGTCAAAAAAATGATGCTTAGGGTTGATAACTCATTCTCATTGTACAAAACTGATGATCTCTCTTTTAACATCAATAACTGTTCCAGCCGCGTTCTAGGAATCAATAGGTTGATCGGAAAAAAATAGAAAAAAGGATGAAAGAACTAGTTTGTGCATTAGGACTGAGATCACCTCTGCATCATAGCAATTTTTTTTTAGGATGCGTGATCAGGAGACACTGTTGACTAGTTTGAAGATCTCTATAAACAATCATTGCTATCCTACACTCCTGCTGAGTTCTTGAGAAATTTGAAATTTAATATTTGATTGATGGACATGTTTCTATGTTACTTTTCAACACACAACTTTTACAAATTCTATGGTAGACATCGATCTAATCTGTTGTTCTTATCCAAATATGAACACTTTTTCTCAAATATACTGGGTCCAAACAATGGATTAATTGACGAGTAAGCATAAACAATTATTATTATTCCCGGTCTTGAAAATGGCTACACATTAAATTAAACGTTGATCGGTGCAGTAGTTTCCAAAAATTGCTCGAATTGTGTCAAATTTTTGTTAATTTTGTATGGGAGCCCCACTTTTTGGATTTGGAGGAGCTTGAAAGTATTATAGAAACCATTCACGGTCCTGAAAATGGCTACACATGAAATTGGTAGTATTTGAAATACTCATAAATTGTGCATGTAATTTGATCAGATCAGATTTGATTTACAATACCCCACGTTGGCTTGAATTCCAGGGTAACCGAAAAATCTTATATGCATAAGACACACATGGACACGAGAACCTAGCAATATTCAAAATTTGGCAACCCATGACAGTCTCGAAAGTGTGTTTGGCGCGAATGGAACGTTTTAGTACAAAACCTGACCATGCTTTCCGAAATGTCTGTTAACCATCTCTCCCAACTCCCCTTGCCTTGCCCCTCCAAAACGACCGGGAAACGGACCCATTATCGGAATCACTCCGTCCATGTCGTCGTCGGGGGAGGAATGATCGAAATTTCACGGAGGTCTCGAATTCAGTGTCGATTCAGCGCGCGATTCGAACGGTCGTGAAATTGTGTGCCCTGCCGTTGCCGAATGGTGGTGCTGCGCGCATTCTGGAGTCGCGTTTTGGTGCTTGCCGCCAGAAAGTTGAATGGGATTCGTGGTTTGTGTTAAAATTTAAGATTGATTCCACCAACCCCCCTCAATCCCTTGTGTCTGTCCCCATCTTGGAAGTCATCGCGAAATTTTTCGGTCCGGCCTGGGAGGGATAAATTTAGATTGATTTCCTTGCTGCTGCTACTGTTAAGTGAAACAAGAGCGTTTCCCCAAAGTGGGAATACCGAAGATCAGCAGAGAAGGTGCATGTGGAAATTTCCCAAAGTGTTAATTAAGCCTTCGAGAGCGTTGGCAAGAAGTCTGGCTCGCTTGCTGGATGGGTGGCCCCCTTTAAGTGGTTTAGAGCTAGCCAAGTCTTGGAATGAATAAGATGCTACCAGATTCTCGTTAGGTGATAAGTGATAGACAGGAATTTGCCGGGTCGTGGAATTTTCGACATTCGCCGGAAATTTAGTTCAATTTCCGAGTTTCAGCATCTATAATTCATCGGATACTTAGGCAACTATCAGTCGGAGCTGAGGAGAGATAGAAACTCTTGACCAGGTAATTTAATCAAATTGATCCATATTGGGAGGGATGGGTCAGAAAAGGAATTCCATGAATTGAATCATTATGAATTAATTAAGCAATACTTTCTCTGAATGCAATGGTTTTTTAAACTACTATTTTCACTTTAAGTTTTAAGCTGATGGAATATACTTTCTTACTTACTTAAGGGGGAATATACTTTCTTACTTACATCATTTTAACGATTTTTTTCTAGAGCTATCATTCAAACAAATGTATTCAAATTTTTTGCATTATACAAAGCATTGTTAAAAGAACATCTAGTTATTTTTTCGTAGAAAAATATTGAAAAATGAGCCGGTGACGGAGCACTTTCGAGGATGCCTTTTAGGAAACAGGATTTGCGGTGGACACTGTATCTCAGCACAGAATCATCTGAAGTCAAAAAATCAGAGCAAAATATTTTCAATAGATGTTTTTCTGGACTCCAACGTTTTTATTTAACTTAAAAAAAATTTTATGAAATTTTTGTGGCTGTTTGAAGTAAAAACTACGATTTTTCACGAAAAAATCCGGCATTTTTTATCTGTAAATTCTCCCCAAAGTAAAAAAAAAAGAAAAACGTTGGGGTCTGGTATTTTATATGTAGAAAATATGTTCCAAATTTGAAAAGAATCGGATAAGTAGTTTTCAAATGACGAAATCCACGGACTTTAAAAATGTGCTTTCGAGAAAAACGCGTTTGAAGTTTCTGCTCTTGCTTTCTTGCAGTATTAGATAGGATGAGATAAAGGCCTATAATTTCTACAGTTTTGCTTCAATTGACTTGAAAATTTGACACAACATTCTTGAAATGTTTTACAATAAGAAAATAAAAAATAAAAAAATCGAAATTTTTAAAGTGTTAGACCCTACCACCCCCCCCCCTTAAGTAAGTACATTCCATCAGCTTATAACCTAAAATGAAAATTGTAAATAAAAAAACATTGCATGGAATATGCAGAGAAAAGATTCCAAAATCACAAAAACCTATGATTCATGAAGTTTTGGAAAAAACACACTGCTCATATTTTCTATGATTTTTTGTCCATTCTAAAAATAATGTCTTATTTTTTGCTAAATGATGCAATTGGATGAAGAGACAAACGTTAAATTAATCATAAAGCTACAAAATAAACGGTTTAACGTTGAAATCTATGGATTATTATAAACGTAAAATCTGCCTGATCGTAATGCAACCAAAACAATAAAACATTAACTGAACTCACCCGAACTAGGAAGATACAATTGTTTGATATCAGCTATTTTTTCTTAGTATTTATCAATATATCCGTTTCGTTTTTATTAACTATGTTCTACAAAAATGTTCCATTTTGAGTGTCTCAAAACTTTTACTAAAAAACCTTGCATGTTTAAGCTTTGATCGAAAAGATATCGTAAATTTATTTTTTTTTATTTTTGATTCTAACTTTTTATGGTAAGCTTCTACAACGTCTTGAACAAAGTTACCAAACGAAACTTTTTACAATCTAAAAACTTGCTCATGACATGACAGCTCCAAAATGAAAATTACAAATTTCATTTCTAGGTGATTCAATCAATTGTATCAAAAGCTCATTTTAAAGTACTAAGTAAGTAATGTAGGTAAAATGTCTTGAAGTCTTAAATGCTTCGTTTTGGCGTAAACAATTTTGATCGCCTTTTTGTATCGTTTTCCATTGTGTGAAAAAAGTGAATATCTGCTTGATTGGGATGTTTTTGTTTGTTAAATCATCAATGAATGTACGTTAGGGTGGCAGCCAAACGGGCCATGTCTACTTTCACAAATCACAATAGATTTTGTAGAAAAAACTGGCGTGTGCAAAATTTCAGCTCTATCGGTCTTGATTTAGGAGGACCTCAAATCGCTCAAAGTTTCGTTTTTCTGTACCCTAAAAATTGACCGAAACAACAAAAATCAGAAAAAAATCGAAATTTTATTATTGATGCCAAATGACTTAAAAATGCATTAAACGTTAAAATCTGGTGCTATCTTAAAATTTTTTTTTTGTCAAAAAACGATTTTAGAATTTTTTTAAACAAAGAAGGGGGACCAAAGGAAATCCAGAAAATCGAAATTTTTATTTCGATGCTCAATGATTTAAAAATGCATGAAACGTCGAGATCTGGTGTTATCCAGCAAAAAAAAAAAAAAAATTGGCCGAAAATCGATTTTCTGGGACTTCTGAGCCGTATTGCGGAAAACCGGTCGTTTACACAAGACAACAACACATTTTGACGTTTTATGTGTTTAAGTAATTTTTCATTACAATTGAAATTTCGATTTTTCCGATTTATTTTGGTCCCCCCATTGGTAATTTGTAAAAGTAGAAATCCGAAAATTTGAGCGCTTTGTGGCCCGAAAACTATGGAAAAATTCCGGGAATTCCCAAACAAAATAAATCGAGATAAATTTTTGAGAAATTACGCAACCTAAATTGGAAAAATAGGTCATAGTCAATAAGAAAAATTATTGTTCTACCTTGGTATATAGCCGATTATTCTTTTCTAAAGATTGTTTAAGGGGGGGGGGGGGGGGGGGGTAGGGTCTAACGGCTATAAAAAACACCATTTTCACGATTTTTTTCTAGAGCTATCGTTCATACAAATGTATTAAAATTTTTTGAATTATACAAAGCATTGTTAAAAGAACATTTAGTAATTTTTTCATAGAAAAATATTGAAAAATGAGCCGGTGACGGAGCACTTTCGAGGATGCCTTTTAGGAAACAGGATTTGCGGTGGACACTGTATCTCAGCACAGAATCATCTGAAGTCAAAAAATCAGAGCAAAATATTTTTAATAGATGCTTTTCTAGACCCCAACGTTTTTATTTAACTTAAAAAATTTTTTATGAAATTTTTGTGGCTGTTTGAAGTAAAAACTACGATTTTTCACGAAAAAATCCGCCATTTTTCACCTGTAAATTCTCCCCAAAGTAAAAAAAAAACAAAAAAGAAAAACGTTGGGGTTTGGTATTTTATATGTAGAAAATATGTTCCAAATTTGAAAAGAATCGGATAAGTAGTTTTCAAATGACGAAATCCACGGACTTTAAAAATGTGCTTTCGAGAAAAACGCGTTTGAAGTTTCTGCTCTTGCTTTCTTGCAGTATTAGATAGGAGGAGATAAAGGCCTATAATTTCTACAGTTTTGCTTCAATTGACTTGAAAATTTGACACAACATTCTTGAAATGTTTTACAATAAGAAAATAAAAAATAAAAAAATCGAAATTTTTAAAGTGTTAGACCCTACCACCCCCCCCCCCCCCCCTTAAGTAAGTACATTCCATCAGCTTATAACCTAAAATGAAAATTGTAAATAAAAAAACATTGCATGGAATATGCAGAGAAAAGATTCCAAAATCACAAAAACCTATGATTCATGAAGTTTTGGAAAAAACACACTGCTCATATTTTCTATGATTTTTTGTCCATTCTAAAAATAATGTCTTATTTTTTGCTAAATGATGCAATTGGATGAAGAGACAAACGTTAAATTAATCATAAAGCTACAAAATAAACGGTTTAACGTTGAAATCTATGGATTATTATAAACGTAAAATCTGCCTGATCGTAATGCAACCAAAACAATAAAACATTAACTGAACTCACCCGAACTAGGAAGATACAATTGTTTGATATCAGCTATTTTTTCTTAGTATTTATCAATATATCCGTTTCGTTTTTATTAACTATGTTCTACAAAAATGTTCCATTTTGAGTGTCTCAAAACTTTTACTAAAAAACCTTGCATGTTTAAGCTTTGATCGAAAAGATATCGTAAATTTATTTTTTTTATTTTTGATTCTAACTTTTTATGGTAAGCTTCTACAACGTCTTGAACAAAGTTACCAAACGAAACTTTTTACAATCTAAAAACTTGCTCATGACATGACAGCTCCAAAATGAAAATTACAAATTTCATTTCTAGGTGATTCAATCAATTGTATCAAAAGCTCATTTTAAAGTACTAAGTAAGTAATGTAGGTAAAATGTCTTGAAGTCTTAAATGCTTCGTTTTGGCGTAAACAATTTTGATCGCCTTTTTGTATCGTTTTCCATTGTGTGAAAAAAGTGAATATCTGCTTGATTGGGATGTTTTTGTTTGTTAAATCATCAATGAATGTACGTTAGGGTGGCAGCCAAACGGGCCATGTCTACTTTCACAAATCACAATAGATTTTGTAGAAAAAACTGGCGTGTGCAAAATTTCAGCTCTATCGGTCTTGATTTAGGAGGACCTCAAATCGCTCAAAGTTTCGTTTTTCTGTACCCTAAAAATTGACCGAAACAACAAAAATCAGAAAAAAATCGAAATTTTATTATTGATGCCAAATGACTTAAAAATGCATTAAACGTCAAAATCTGGTGCTATCTTAAAATTTTTTTTTTTGTCAAAAAACGATTTTAGAATTTTTTTAAACAAAGAAGGGGGACCAAAGGAAATCCAGAAAATCGAAATTTTTATTTCGATGCTCAATGATTTAAAAATGCATGAAACGTCGAGATCTGGTGTTATCCAGCAAAAAAAAAAAAAAAATTTGGCCGAAAATCGATTTTCTGGGACTTCTGAGCCGTATTGCGGAAAACCGGTCGTTTACACAAGACAACAACACATTTTGACGTTTTTTGTGTTTAAGTAATTTTTCATTACAATTGAAATTTCGATTTTTCCGATTTATTTTGGTCCCCCCATTGGTAATTTGTAAAAGTAGAAATCCGAAAATTTTAGCGCTTTGTGGCCCGAAAACTATGGAAAAATCCCGGGAATTCCCAAACATAATAAATCGAGTTAAATTTTTGAAAAATTACGCAACCTAAATTGGTAAAATAGGTCATAGTCAGTAAGAAAAATTATTGTTCTACCTTGGTATATAGCCGATTTTTTTCTCTAAAGATTGACAAAATTTTATTAAAAAAATGATTTTCAAGAAAACCTTGTGCTACAAGTGAAAAACAACGAAAATGTAAAAGTAAACAATATCAACAAATAAACACCACAAGAAAAGATGGAATGCTCTATTTAGCAATATTCATCATTAAGAACTTCCGTTTCGCAAAACGTGGACAGTAGAAATGACACTTTTTGAAACATAAGTGCAGTGATGCAGTTATATGAAAATTTACTATATTTGATGAATAACCTGAAGTCTAGCAAATCAACTTTTATCGATAGTAAAAAATCTTTCTTTATTTTATCCAATTTTTGCAGCAAGAAGAGTCAATTATGTTGGTTAAAATACTGCAGCGCCTGTTCGATTTTGGCAATATTCGTTTTTGGCTACATCCGTTTAAACCGTTTTTAAGAGATTTCATAGTCTGATGTCATTTCTTTGGAAGATCTAGCTTCTTTTGGAATCATAAGTCAGGAAGCGCACCACAAACTGTTATTCCATGAAACGGAGAGTTGATGAGAGTTTAACCGTTCGTTTCAGGCAACATAAAAAAATAGTTTTCAGTCATTTTTTTTTTCTTATTTCTTATTTTAAATTAATCAAAATCATTGTTAAACATATTATATATGCATTAAATTTATTAATTTGGCTCAATTATATTAGTTCAACGCAGTAGAAAAAAACAATTCTTTATTTTACTGCTTAGAATAACCATAATTTTGCCAAGAAATAAATTTTATGGTAATATTTTGATTAATTTCCTGTAGTTTTTTCGATTAAAGTCATTTATATTAACAAGTTATTATTTAAACAATCTGCTGCAGTAATTTTGACTAAAGTAAAACAATTTTTGCGTTAGTGGAAATAATTTTGTTCACCTTTAACTAAGAAATTTATGCAAATGATGTCAAAATTCTTAAAAATAGTTTGATTTGATTAAAAAAGTTTAATGTTTAAAAAATCGTAACAATATTGTAAATATTTTTTAGGTTCAATAAATGCTCATTTAATTTTTGAGATATTTAAATAGTTTTATATGTTTTACAATAAAGAATAAGGCTAAAAGTAAGTACCGAATACCATATATCTATGATTTCATACATATGCAGTAGAAAGGGGTTATAATTTACTATTTCAATTTTTCCCGGGATCCCGGAAAGTCTCGGGAATAGGATGATCAGATTTCCCGAATCCCGGGAACGTAAATATGGCTGGGAAATGGACACTCTAAGCTGTAGAAAATAACAGAAAATTCGAAAAAAGGTTGCAATTCAATGATCAACTTTCCTGGACGTCGAAAGGAGGTTTAACTTCTGGCAGAAAAAAAGTTTATTTCAACTTATTTTTTCCAGCTACGTGAATTTTACCAAATCTGCAGGGTTTTTTTTTAAACTAAATTACATTTTTTTTATATTTTTTAATGCTAAAGCCAAATCGTTTTGCAGTCTTGAATAAAGTTGTTGAATGAATTGAAGACTTTCTTCAGTGGCGTAAGAAATAATTGCAATGTTACCTAATGATTTTTTTTTTCTAAATTTTGGAATTTAATTTTTAAAAGCATTAACTCCAAAATTTGGATATTTAGGTAAAATCTGAATCCTTGATTGAATTAAGATAGATATAAAATAAGATAGATTAAAACAAGTTTTTTTGTTTTTCATTTAGTTTTTATTGGTTCATCAGTTATAACTGATTGATTTCGTCGAAATGGACTGACCGTACGTTAACTCCAACAATAATTGTCATTTTTTCTGATCATGCTGCTAAGGAAACAGTCCTGCATAACTATTTTAAGAAGTTTAGTGAAGCTAAACTATCTAACCTACGGATCGGATTTCCTCTTGAGAATCGGTTTACTATAAATGAAATGCTGTCTTATAACTCGTTCTTGATAAGAAACCTTGCACTCCGGTTTAAACAGAAAAAACTCATCAAGTCTATATTTGTCCGAAACGACAGAGTATCCATTTTACTACCAGAAATGCAGAGTTATACTAGAGTCAATAGTACTGAACAGCTCACCGAACTTATCAGAAACCGTTCGTCTAAGGATGAGTCTTCAGTTTTCTTTGATGCTGAATCTGAAATCCGACCCCCTTCCCCTTCTCATGATGACAGCTCTTCACCCCCTGACATTCCCCTGAACACTCCCCATGAATCGCTCTAATCTACGCATTGGTCATCTAAATGTTCGTGGTCTAGAAAATCACATTGATGGCATGAAAATTCTGCTCGATCGAAATGACTACCATTTCTTTGCTGTCAGCGAAACACTGATGAAAGTTTCCTCTCCTGTCGGTCCTATCCGAATACCGTCCTACAATTTTGTCAAACACTGTCTGCCTGCTTCTCGTGGGCGCTCAAAAACCTGTGGTGGCATTGGTATCTACATTCAGAAAGGCATTAGGGCTAAAACTATTCTTAAATCCGTTTTTGATAATAACGTTGCCATCAGTTGCCGTGTTGAATACCTCGCCGTGCTCGCCAAAGTGAATGATCTGTGTATATGTGTCGTTGTGGTTTATAACCCATCAGGCTCAAATCAACTTTTTAGCCAGTGCTACGAGAAACTGCTACTTGATCTCATGGATCACCAGTTTGACAGATTGTTTTTAGTTGGCGACTTCAATATTAACGTATCTTCCCAACAACCTTCCTTTAACATATCAGCGTTGCGTCAAATTAACTCTACTTTCCATCTATCTGTGCTTCCAACTGATTACACACGTATCACCGAATCTAGTGCTACTACAATTGATCTCATGATAACTGACTCACCTGAACACGTCGTCAAATCTAAAGTTCTGCTAGGCAGCTCAGTTTCAGATCACGAGGTAGTATTTTTACTCACCGATATTAGAACACATAGACCACCACCTCAAACAAAACTATTGAGAAGTTTTCGTGACATAGACAATTCGCAACTTCAAGCTGATTTCCTAGCTCTAGACTTCGAACCTTTTCATGCCTCGACTGACCCTAACACCAAAGCACAATTTCTTGCGACAAGTCTTAGATGCCTCCTTGATCGACACGCTCCTGAAAGACCCGTTACTCTGCGTGATGAGCGCACTCCCTGGATTACTAACAGGATAAAGCAATGTATCAAAGTTAGAAACCTTGCCTACTCTCTGTATCAGAGAAATCCCAATCGCTCAAGAAATGATAACCTATGGAAAGAATACATGCGACACCGTGACAAAGTCACGTCGTTGATACATACCGCCAAAAAAAGCTACGCAGATAAAAACTTCGATCACAAACTTCCATCTAAAACCTTATGGAGTAATCTTAAACGGGAAGGTGTACATAACAACCCTAAAGACAACCCTTCCTGTATCGAAGGGAACGTTGAAGAACTGAATACATTCTTCTCTGAAGGTCACAGACAGATGATACCACCTATCAGTACTTATCATCCAACACCGGTACAAAACCACGCCGATCGTAGACCTTTTAGCTTTCATCACACTAATGCTGGTGAAATCAGTCGCAAAATATACGACATACATTCCAACGCTACTGGTACCGACGAGATTCCTATTTCGTTTGTGAAACTCCTGTGTCCTTTTGTGTTTCCCATCCTTTGTGAACTTTTCAACTCCATAGTCGATACTAAATCATTCCCTGATATCTGGAAAAGGGCTCTTATTACTCCTATCCCTAAGATTTCTGCTCCCGCGCAACCCAAAGACTATCGCCCTATCAGTGTGTTACCAGCAATATCCAAAATTTTCGAAAAAGTCATGCTTTCCCAGATAACTGATTATCTTGACTGTTCTACACCTCCTCTTCTTGCTGAGCATCAGTCTGGGTACAGGAAAAATTTCAGCACCACTACCGCACTCGCAAAGGTTACCCATGACATTTATAGCGGCCTAGATAAAGGTGATTGTACAGTCATGGTGCTTGTCGACTTCTCTTTGGCGTTCAACTGCGTCAATCATCGCCTATTAAGAAGTAAATTAGAAAACGAGTTTTTCTTTACAAGCGAAGCTTCAGACCTCATATCATCCTTTTTGAACAGTCGTTCACAAATTGTACGTCTTGGTACGAGCCTGTCAACTGAACGAGAGCTCATCGATGGCACTCCACAGGGTTCTTGTCTAAGTGCACTTCTTTTCTGCCTGTACATCAATAGTCTACCGAACGCTTTGATGAAATGCCAATACCATCTCTACGCAGATGATTTACAGCTGTACATCTCTGGCTCTGTTGGCGAAGTAGACCACCTCATCGAGCTAGTTAATCAAGATCTGACAAGAATCGTGGAATGGTCCAATAACAACTGTCTCGTACCGAATCCGAAAAAGACCCAAGCCATTGTGTTCAGTAAAACCGGAACAATTGTGCCGAACGTGGCAGTAGTTTTCAGAGGAGAAGTTGTACCACTTTCAACCTCCGTCAAGAACCTTGGAATTTACATGGACATCAACCTCTCATGGACCCAGCAAGTGAATGACGTCGTAGCAAAGGTTTTTGGTACCCTCAGAACCTTTCGTCGTTTCTCTTCCGTACTATCTCGACCTACTCGCCTCAAACTGGTTCAATCCGTAATAGTTCCTTTGCTGACTTACTGCGACATTATCTATTATCCTGGATTAACAGCCGCTTTCAAGAAGCGACTAAATATGTGTTTCAAGTCAGCTGTACGGTTTGTTTTCAACCTCCGGGGCAGAGACACGACTCAACGCGTTCGGAAATTCATCCTTGGTCACGAGCTGGACTCCAATTATCAACTGCGAATATGCTGCTTCATGCGACAAGTTTATCACAACATTCTACCAAGATATGTTACCCAACATTTGCAAAGAGGACGTTAAGAGAGGACCCAATGTTTCATCATTCCGAGGCATGGTACATCTGGAAGGAAAAGCGTGCTTGTTTTTGGGGCGTCGCTCTGGAATGGTACGCCTATCTCCGTCAAGGAAAAGCCCTCATATGACACATTCAAAACCACATACAAACTCTTGCTGCAATAATCACCTTTTTTTTCGTTTTGTCTCCTTTGTTAATTTAAATTACTTCCAATACTTGTTTTTGTTTGATTAGTTTTAAATTCATTGTTAGCTTAAAATAGTGTTTATTCATTCCATTGCATTGTTCTATTTGCTTTCCCACTGAAATCTCCTTGACCTGATACAATGTAATTTTAAAAAAGGTTATCGTCACTGAATAAAGAAACAATTACAATTACAATTACAATTCTCTCGAAATTAATACATTTTAAAACTTCTAAACATCTTAACATCAAAATTAGAATTGATAGACATTATCTATTCCTTTTTTTTTGTTAAAGAAGTGCCAACCGTGGCCTAGAGGATATCGTTTAAGTCTTTTAAGCCAGAGGTCATGAGATCGAGTCTCGGTCACTGCATACGTAGTATTCTTTCTGCGGGCTGGTGGTGTTAGCATTAGTAAGATGCTAGCCATTATATCCTTGAAAGATGTACGCTTTAGTCTTAAGTAGAATTTAGATCTCTTCAAAGAAACATGAAGTTTCACTGAGATCCTATATGTGTGTGTTCGTTTAAAAAAAAAGTCATTGAAGGGGAAAACTGTTGAATGTTGCCAAAGTTGACGGTAATACCTACATGTTTCATAATTTGTATTCCAAAATATGTATAAATGTCTAATGTCAACTTAAGTTTATTTTGAAGGAACGTAAAATCGTAAAGCTTTGAAATATTTAAAATTAAAAAAACTGAAAAGAAAAGTTGGAGAATGAAGGCAGTTTAAGCCACCGCACGCATCGAAAAATGAAGTTTTGGCTTTTCTACCCTCAATTCCTCTACATTTTTAAATAGTAAAAAAATGTTGAGGAATTGAGGGTAGAACAGTCATTACTGCTCATTTGGTACAACATTTTAAAATCCGAATATTATTGTGTTTGAATTAATTAAAACATGTAGGCGAAATGTGGATAAAATCAGCGATATATTCATTTTTTAAGCCTGCGATGTCTTCAACAGCCTTTTTTCGATTCCTCAAAAAAAAAAAACGAACCTGCATTTTCCGAACTTATTGAAATGAAGGAGAAATGAGGGTTAAATCAGCAAGAACGAACCTTGCGGTGTCTTAACAGCCTTCTTTCGATTCCTCGGGAAAAGAAGAGGTTTGATATTTGTTCCGGCCTAACAATTTCTGAATCTCAAATGCGAGTGCTGATAGGAAAAAAAATTCATGGCATATTTTTCGCGTGAGCTGCCATCACGTCGTATTAAACAAAATGTAAACAAAGAGTTTTATTACGAGAACAAAAAACTGACATAAACTAGTCCCAACTTCTTTCCATTTAGAATATCGCTATCCTGGACAACTTATTCTTCTTTCTTTGAACATCAATAATGGCGCCCGCTACGTCTTTGAAGTCAATGGATGGATTGGAAAAGGAAAAAAAAAAGATGAAAAATCAATCTTGTGCTTTAGGACCCTTGCATCCTAGCAAAATAATTTGGGTTTGGAGGTTTGGCTATAAGGGTATGATCGTGAGGATTTTTGACTAGTGTGGTCGAAACTATCAAGCCTATTCTTCTACCCTCCTACTATTGCCTAATGAAATTAGTTTGTACCTTTTCCCCTAATATTATTCCCTATCTTAATCTAACATTAGATGCCACAACTAAAACTTGTACAAAACAAAATTGCCTTCATTTTGTAAATTTAAAAAAAAAAGTAAAATATTACTATACTTTACTGCTTAGGTTGAAAAATTACAAACACTTGAAAAATTGTGTTAAATTGATTGAACTTCTTAATGTTTTTTCTTCGGTCGACTTTTAAATGCAAAATCCGATTTTATACACTTGACAGTTGATTGTAGCCTTTCTCACAGGCTGTTGTCATAGAATAATAAACGAATTATGAATTTCCAAATTCTAAATCAGATTATCTGATCAGATTTAATCAGATAAATGATTAAAGAACTTCAAAAGCAGTAAATCCATAATGAATTAAAAATTAAAGTTTCTCAATTATTCATTCGATGAAAGTATTTTAAGACATCATTATTTTCAAATACACAAATACCATCATTTGCAACTTATTGTTGGTTTTGAAATAGCTGGATTCTGGAATATCCTGTATGATTCTGTTTCTATGAAAAAAAATTAAATAAATGTAATCTTAATGAACTCTTTATTTCGAATCACAGCGTATGGTTATTTCTAAATAAATAAAATAAAAAAATTGAAGAAGACAATTTAAAATAAAGATGCCCAACCATGTGATTCAAATAAATCAACGTTTGTTCTGAGAACTTCAGAAATGAAGGAAGCGAGGATATAGAAGTAATAATTGAGTGAAATTATGTGTGCACCTCATTTACTCCAATGCAAAACCAGCTGCTCTTTAGAAAATTATGCGAATTTGGCCATTTTTATATAATTGACAAATTTCGTCAACTAAGTGGCAAATATAGGTAAAAGTATTAAGTTTGACAAACTTTTCCAAAAAGATTATTTCGACAAAATGAACAAATTTGATTGAAATGATTAAAATCAAAAAAATTTAAAAACTTACAATATTATCAAAATGATAGAATTTTTAAATTGACAAAACTGACGAATTTTTACAAAATCAGCACAATTAAAGAAAACTAAAAGATTGACAAAATGGACAAAATTGACAGATTTGTCAAAATTGCTACAAAATTAACCACATTGACAATATAATCAAAATGACTAAATTTGTCATATTGACAATAATTGACCTAACTATTTGTACTGACAAAATTTTGAAAATTCACAAAAATGGCCAAGAACGAAAAAATTGACCAATCGACAATAATAAAAATAAATACCAAACTTGCAATATTGAGAAAAATTGAGCAAACTGACAAAATTGGTCAAATTTTTGAAATTGCTATAAATGAGAAAATTGACGAAATTGACAATGTTGACAAAGTTTACAAAACTGATGAAATTTACTAAATTTCTAATCATGACAAGGTTGATCAAATTGACAAAAATAGCAAAACTATCAATAAATGTCATTTATCATGAAACAGACAACATTGACAAAAATTGCAAAATAGATGAAATTGAAACATTGTCAAAATAACAAAATAAAAAAATTGTTAAAAGTAATTACATAATGGGCAAAAATCACTAAATTGGCTGAATTCACCAAATTCTCTGAACTGACAAATTGTCAGACTTGAAAAAAAAATTATTTGGCCAAATTGATAAAAATAAATTCCTTCAAAAAATTAACAAAATTTACAAAATGGACAAAACTTACATAACTGACTAAATTCACCATATTAACAAATTAAACAAAATTGACAAAATTTATAAAATTGACAAAATAGACAATAAAAATTTTGTCAATCTTACACATTTTGTCAATTTTGTTCAACACTTCCATTTTCTAAATTTTGCAAATATTTTGAATTTGTTCAGTACTGTCATTAATGTCAGTTTTGTCGTTATTGTAAATTTCGTCAGTTCGGTAAAATTTTTCCATTTTACCAATTTTGTCAAGTTTGCAAATTTGGTCAATTTCTTGAAGTTCATCAATTTTGTCCTTTGAGTCAACAAAATCAGTTTTGTCCATTTTTTTAAAATTTGCCCATTTTGCCATTTTTGAAATTTTTGACAATTTTTACAATTTTATCCACACTTACATTATTGGTAGCAGTGCACGTGCTCTGGTTTCTTCTCTTACCGAGTACCACGTCACCAAACCTTTTAGATTTTTTGCAATTTGCCCCACAAGTTTCCATAAGTACCATAAGCACGAGACTTTTTTTTTCCGCAGTATAGTATACAAACATTTATTGCACTCGAAAATAGTAGTCAACAACCACCATATTTTTCAAAAATTTCTCTCATTTCATAACTACAAGCCACAAATTAAGCTTTCGAGTTTAAAATTAGTCAAAATTGTCTCTAAAGTTCTTGACACATCTCAAACAAGTAAATTTTGATATCTTGTTTTTTTGTGTGAATATAATAGACTCCAAATCTGCAGAATCGATTTGCGTAAGATTTGGAAGGTGGGTTGGGCATTAACATATCATGTTATGTGATACCTATAAAATAATGAAAGTCATTTATAGACAATTGTAAGAAGCAAAAATAAATCTAAAATTAGTCTAACAATAATTTTAATATATTTATATACAAGTTTAGCCTTTCTTATTACACTCTTGAAAAAGTGGTTAAATTTCTTTCCAGCTACTATAATTTTTATTTCGAACTCACGTGTATAATTCAAACAAACATAGCTCTGCCAACCTACTCGTGCCATTTGTTTATTGTTTATTGTTTATTGTTTAAAACATCAACGGATCACATGTTGATCCTAATGACTACACTAAAACTAACAAATTAAAATTAATATCAACATAAAACTACACAATACTAGAGACACTTAAAATTTTTTTTCGGAATATGTTACTTGAGACGTCGAAGTCGAAATGTTCGGAAAACCGATTAAAAGTTTTTAGAATGCCGATGAAAGCACTGTTAGCACCGTAATTGTTCAGGCGAATAGGTACGTAGAGCTGCAGCAGGTTCTGGTTTCGTAATCCTCGTGGTCGTACGCTGAGAGGTTTGGCCTCCAACAGTTCGGGGCAGTCGATTCTAGATGTTAGAAGGTCCGCTACAACTAGGGCACGTGTAGCATTTCGGCGTACTTGAAGCGTATCTAAGCCTATGAGACGGCAGCGATTGTCATAGCTTGGTAAACGAAACGGATCTTGCCAGTTTAGGTGTCGTAGAGCGTACCGCAAGAAACGCCGCTGAATAGCCTCGATTATTTCAGCTCCATTCTGGTAGAAAGGGCACCAAACAGCCGAAGCGTACTCGAGAATAGAACGAACTATGCAACAATAAAGACTTTTCAGGCAATATACGTCTTTGAAATCTTTGGCCATACGAAACAAGAATCCAAAGCTTCGAGAAGCTTTGTCAACAACATAGTTCGTATGAGTCTTGAACTCCAGCCGTCGGTCAAGAATAACGCCCAGATCGTTGATATGGTCCACGCGGATGATGGATTGGTCTCCAAGGATGTACTCTGCATGAAGAGGATGTCGCTTACGGGTAAACGATATTACCGAGCATTTACTGCGGTTCAAGGGCAAGCAATTGATATCGCACCAGTGAGCAAAAGCGGTGAATTGCTGTTGAAGGAAATTGATGTCGTCTTGGCCGTTTATGGTGTGAAAAAGTTTCAGGTCATCGGCATATGCGAGCTTTGTGCCACCGAGGAGCGAGAGTACATCATTAAAATAGATCACGAAAATGATCGGTCCCAAATGACTTCCTTGAGGCACTCCTGAAGAGGCAACGAACTGCCTAGAATAGAATTCACCAGTACGAACGGATAACTTTCGTCCCATTAAGTAACTCCGGAACCAATCCAGTAGGGAACCACAGAAGCCAAAACGTTCGAGCTTAGCGATTGCAATGTCGTGGTTCACCTTATCGAACGCAGCGGAGAGATCTGTGTAAATGGCGTCTGTTTGAGTTTTCTTGGCAAAGCTGTCCTGCACGAACGTTGTAAAACTCAGTAGGTTAGTAGTCGTGGATCGTTTAGGCATGAACCCGTGCTGATCGTTGGAGAAGTGATGCTTGCAAAATGAGAAAATTGGATCCAAAACAACCAGCTCAAAAAGTTTGGCGATCGCGCATAAAGCGGAGATTCCGCGGTAGTTGCTCACATCTCTCTTATCTCCCTTTTTGTGGACAGGAAACATGTGAGCTTCTTTCCACAATGAGGGAAAGATTCCGCAGTCCAGCGATGATTGAAAGATGTGCCTTATAGGTGTCAGCAGAGATGGCATAAAACGCTTCAAAAAAGTAGCTGGTATACCGTCCGGGCCCGTAGAAGATGAATTTTTTAGCTTAGCTGTCGCTTTTAGGATGGCTGCATCGTCGACCAGAATACCATTCAAAGATGACCCTAGGGGTGATATATTTCCGACAGCCCTGGCCAGTTGCTCCAAGGAAATTTCCCCAGTGATGAAGATTCCAGAAAATTTCTCGGCAAAAAGTTCACAAATTTCTGGATCAGAATTCACTATGTCGCTGTCAAGGAACATGTGGGACGGGAGTTCTGGTTCTTTCCGTTGATTTTTTACGTGTTTCCAAAAAGATTTCGGACTGGTCTTAAAATTCCTTTGTTTAGATAATTTAAGTAGCTACGCTTACTGACTTTTTTATAAGCAGAGTTTAGTTTGCGGTATTCTCCCTTAGTGTAAGGGGATTTGTGCTTGTTGTAGTTTCGGAGTGCACGTTTCTTGGCCGTCTTCAGTCGCCGCAGTTCTTTAGTGACCCAGGGAGCCCGTAGATTTGTAGCCACCCTACGTTTCGGAACATGGCGATCAATGATGTAGTTGAGAATGTTCGAAAATGTCTCAGCAGCTGCGTTTGGATCAGAAGGATTGAGCTCAACTTCCCATTCGATGGACTCAAGAACGAGAGATATAGCTTCAAGATCCACGTTCTTGAAATCTTGATAGAAGGATGCCGTTTTCTTCACAGGGGCAAATATCCTTGCGGCATCGAAAGAGACCACTAAGGCTGGCTGATGTGGAACAGCTTTGACAAGGGGAGCGGGTGCTAAGTCAATCGTCGGAATCCTGAAACCTTCGTTAACGAAACAGAGGTCGAGCATACGTTCATTTTCATTCTCGATATTGTTTATCTGACGTAGAGTCGCTGTACTAAGGGCGTCTAAGTATACGCTAGAACAGAGGTGAGCAACCTTTTCAACCAATGGGCCATTTGAAATTTGAAATCTTGTCGGCGGGCCGCACTTAATGTTAATTTTTTTTATAATTAGCAGAGCTTCACTTCAATTGTATAACAACGAATTTATTTCTGAAAAAGATAATTCGCGTATTTAAAAACAGGAATTCAAAATGACTTTTTAAATACCCGGTATTGAAAAGGTACATCACTACAACTTTGACATTTTTGAATTCTCTCAATTGTTTAGTAGTAGATATTTTTTAGCAAACATTCGTTCTTACAACATTATTTTTAAAACCAATGGTACTATTTGTTATCCGTTCCATTTAAAAATCTTCTGGAGCTTACCACAGTGATAACTAACTTACTTACTTACTTAATGATCCCGCGCCGATCCTCCGGTGCATAGGGCCGTGGTAAAAGACCTCCACTGTTGACGATCCGGAGCCAGCGTCTTCACCTGGTCCCAGTCAAGATTCTCGTCGACAGTTCGGATTTCAGCGGCTAGGCTTCGCCGCCACGAGTTTCTGGGTCTGCCTCTTCTTCGATGACCTTCTGGATTCCAATCTAGCGCCTCTCTGCAAATCTCGTTTTCATCTCTTCGCAGCGTGTGCCCAATCCATCTCCACTTACGTTCCCGAATCTCGATTTCTAGCGCCTTTTGATGACACCGGCGATGTAGTTCCTCATTCGAGATCCAGTTGCCAGGCCACCAAGCGCGGATGATATTCCGCAGGCAGCGGTTTACAAATACTTGCAGTTTTCGCGTCGTTACCGCATATGTGCACCAAGTTTCGCACCCGTACAGCAATACGGATTTGACGTTTGAATTGAAGATTCGGATTTTTGTTCGTAGAGAGATCTGGCGTGACCGCCAGATGTTTCGGAGACTCGCAAACGCAAATCGGGCCTTTCTGATCCGTGTTTCGATGTCTTTTCTGGTACCACCATCAGGCGTAATCTGGCTACCAAGATACTGGAAGCACTCCACTTTCTCAACCTGTTGCCCAGCTACCATGAAACTGGAGGGATTTCCTGTGTTGATCTCCATCGACTTGGTCTTTCCGACATTGACTTTGAGACCTGCTGCCTTGATAACTAACAGTGTTAAAAAAATATATATTCAAAGAAATCGCAGTCTTATTAGCGTTTGTCGTTGAATCGCTAATTTATTTTCTGTTATTCTATTCCACAAGTAAAACTTGTCCATAGATTTTTTTTCCAACAAACGGTAAAAACCCTGTTTTTTTTAAAATTGGAGTTCTGAATTGGATCATATCATTGCATTGAGATGTTGAGGAAGGTTGTCGAACTAACAGAAAAATTTTCAATTCCACATATTTTTAAACAAATATCTTCAAAACTACATTCTTGATTCTAGATTTTTTATCCATATTTTTAATTTTAAATCTTATTTAGATATCATTGGGATATGATTTCTAAAGATTTAATATGACTTCGGTAATGTGGAATGCGAATTATATGTGAAAAAACTCAATTTATCAATGTTTGATGTAAATTTCCAATAGAATTTTTGAAAAGGCATCACAGATAAACCTCAAAGACCTTTTGGGTCGAATAACAGAATTTCAGATATCTTTTGTTTTCACCAACTAACAACTAATAATTTTTGTCGGTAACTTTAATGCCGGCTGATTCATGTTGATAAAAAAATCGCAAATCGTTCACCCAGGCTTTATTTAATAAACTTTCTCAATTTATGTCAATATTCAGAAATAAAAAAATAATTCACAAAGTTTTGGTTTAAATTTTTTTGAAGTATTTGAAGCCTTTTTCCGAATTGGATAAAACATATTTTATAAAAATTATCTGCTGAGCATGTTTTTTCACAAATAACTTTATTTTTGCTTGAATAAAAAATAACGACTTCATGAACGCACTTCGAAATTCCTTTGATCATGAGTAGCTTCCGATATTTGGCTGCTCTTTCGGCTCATTTGAATGGATTTTGCTATTCAAAATGTTAGGAGATAAATTATTAGGAAAAATGTATTTTCAATAAAAAAAAATTCCAATATTGAGTTACGTTATAAACGATATTGCATTTATACCTTTTAACAGAACATAATAAATGTTTAAAATGCCAATAAAAAGTTCACAACCTGATGATTGTGGGGCCAATGCAGATAAGTTGAGGATGCCAGATTTTTTCCAGCACGTATCGGGGCCGGACAAACCGGGCTATTTTCTATAACATCCTCTAGCATAATCCGGGCTTTTCATTTCTAAATAGATGACCAAAAATCCGGGCAATATCTGGGCAAATTTTGTCAAAACCCAAAAAATACTCCACAAAAATCAAGATAAAAGAAATTGAAATAATTTTTTTTTTCATCAAAACTTATAAACGGATTTTAAATCGTATTTTAAGCTTCGAAAAAACCTTTCATGATTATTCTTTCAAAAGCTGCTTAAAAAAATTGTTCTGGTGGCTAAATATAATATAATAATAATTTTAACAACACAATTTATATTTTTTTTATTTGCCAAATAGAGTGAAAATATCCGGGTATTTTTCAATGAAATCCGGGCAACTGGGCAGGGCTGAACTGTTCCAAAATATTGTATCGAATATCCAGGCAAACCCGGATAAAACCGGGCAATCTGGCAACCTTAAGATAAGTGCATATTTGATTAAGTCATATAAATTATCCTAACAATGCATTGTTAGAAAAGTTAATGCATTTGAATTTGAAAAAAGCTTCGCGGGCCGCACAAAAGGGTGTCGCGGGCCACATGCGGCCCGCGGGCCGCGCGTTGCTCACCCCTGCGCTAGAAGATGCCGAGAACGAAGAACGCATAGGATCTGGAAACAAAAAGCCACTTCGAGAGGAGCACCATTTTAGGCCGGGCATGTTGAAGTCGCCATTGACGAGTATGTCATCCTCAGGAGAACAAAAAGAGCTGACTTTAGACAGGCAACGCGAAAAGGACTCTGCTAAAACCAGGTCGCCAGAACGATCAGGTGGCACGTACACTAGGCATAGATAGAGTTTCCGATTACCGAGATCAATGCGGGTCCAAAGAAGCTCCAGATCGTCCCAGGAAACGTCTTCGATAAGGAAAGCCGGGAGTGTAGATCTAACGGCAAGTAACACTCCACCACCATTAGATTAGCCTATTTTTATCTACACGATTGATTCACTCGTTCCTTTATAGCTCTGTAAATCGATTTTGTTAAATATTGGTAAATGTGAAAAAAATATCAACGTGTAGTTTGAAAGGTCACAAAAAATTCCACCTGACAGGCTTGAGTTTATGAAAAAAAGGCTTTTGAACTTTTCAAACGACTCCCAACATTGCAAAAGTCTTAACCCAGATAAGTGGTGGAAGTTTTGATAAACTCTTTTAACAATTTTTCAAGTTCCCTGGTTTCACTTGTATTCCAATTAACGGAATTACAACCTGAACATGTGAATTCCGATAATTGTTTTTTTTAAAGATAACTAGCTGTTGGAAAATTTTCAACTGAAATAACTCCTCAACACTCAAAACAAACAAATCAAAAGAAGAAAACTACACTGTTGCTGAGCTCAATTAAATAGTTCTGCAAAAATTCAAACAACCCATGTAGACTGCATTCAGACTTCCCATAAATGGGAACTAACGATGAGAAAAGTTTCTGGAATTTTTAACTTGCTCCCACAGGATTCAGACACTTGTTCATAGTTGTCCCGGGGAAGGAAAGATAGTAGCAAAGTAACTAACTTCTCATTTCCGGGAATGCATTCAAACATTAAACAGAACATGGTGTAACACGTGCGCTGAGTGTGGTCCTCCTTCTTCTTGTGCCCGAGAAGTAATTACTGTAATTTAGCAGCTCAACCGTTATTTCTCAATCAGGATAGTGCATGGTTCGACAGAATTGCTTTAGTTGAAGCTTGAATGGTCGTCCTGTATGTTTGCAAACACGAAAAATTCTCGATTATTTATTTTTTATTTATTTATTTTTATTTCATAGTTTATTAATCCTTGTAACTTAAGATAACACATCTTTTTATATTGTTACAATGTGACGTAACTTGAAGATTATTTAACGTTTCTGAGATGTTCGATAGAAAAACTAAACTAACTAACTTTATTGCTGATTTTACCCTAACTTGCTAAGCTTGACAGTAGCCTCCTTTTGAAATCTGATTCCGAAAGTGCTAATTTAATTAAAATAGGTAAAGAGTTCCAGACAACTATACCTCTAACGAAGAACGATTTATTCATGTATGATGAGTTGTGTACCGGGACAACAAGGCTGTTGGTGCGAGAATTATTAAATGTTACTAGTATAGATCGTAGATAAGATGGTTTACTAGTCTTAAGTATTCTGTATATGGATAAACACGTTCTGTAATCATAAAATCGATCAAAAGAGCAACCAATTAATTTACTTTGGAAGTGTGTCACACGATCATATCTTGACAGATTAAAAACATACCTACAACAGGCGTTTAAGGCTACACGAAGTCTGTTTAAATCGTAAGAAGCTGCATTAGAATAAGTAAATGAACCATAAATAAATAACGGATATATATAACATTTGAAAAGTTTTAGTTTTGTATGGACATCTAAATATTTAGTAGTTAAATTTAGTTTCTTCAAAGAACCATAGATTTTTCCACACTGAGCTGAAATAAAAATTAAAAAAATTAAATTGCTGTTTAAAACAACTTCAAGCGAACTGATAAGCATGTTTTACGCATATTTTTTTTTATCGTTGTCAAGAGGATAATTTACGCTAGTGGTTGCTGATTCGGCTAACCAAAACTGCGAACGATTCAAACCTCCACTTCCGATAGGGGAGGTACTCATATTATATTCTTCCCTAGGTGGTGTCCTAAAGCAACAGCAGTCTACCCAGTTCAGTCTTGCGGAACGGCAAAAATTAGGTTAGGTTCCGGTGTGATTTGGCCAAGCCTTCTATCCAAAATCCCAGTGGTTTAAGCTTTTTTCCACCCAGGATATTCTCTTCTTTGGCTTTCAGACCGGAGGCGCTTTTGACAGAAAACCGGATACAAAAATAATGAAAAGAAGAAATAAAAGAAATCCGACCAAAACCCCCCGGGGGGTGTCGAAGCACGAAAATTGGCTTTTCTGGCAGACGGGAGATGTTGGGTTCGGTCACCCGGAAAGAATGAATAAAAAGAAAAAAACGGAATCAGAATGCCGGCTCCATGCATTGAATGCTGCTGGCTAGAATTAAACGGGTGTTCGACCTTCATCAAAAGATTGTTTATTGTAATCCTTTTGGACACGCGCGAAGTGTGAAAATATTAAAAGGCAAGGGCAACAAAATTACGCGAACAGGGATCAGAAAGCATTCAATTGGTGATAAAAATGACACCTTATTGAATGCTGTAAATAAAGGTCCCAAAATTGCATGATGTCTGGGTGTGCGGGGGCTCAACCTCCGAATGATAGGTTAGGGTGTCGAGAGCAAACTTTTGTATGAGACCATTTAAAAAATCATGTTTACCTAGCGTAATTTTTCTATCCATAACGATACCATCAAAAGATGCTCGTGCACTTGATTTTTGTTGAACAAAGTTAATCAACAAAGTGTATCAACGTGTGATGAGTTGCTTACGATTCAATCCTTACAACAATCCGCTTTTTAAGGAATATTTAGGATTTTTAATTTAATTTTCCAAATTCAATTTTATCAATACTTACTTCAAAATCGAAAAAAAGAGAAAGATGCCAAAAGATTTAGATGATTTGGAGGAATAATCAGAAGGCTATCAAGGAATATTTAAATAAGGTAGTGCCGAGAGCCATATTGAATTTTTTTGTGACGTCACAAAATCGATTGTATCGAAAATTTATGTGAGAATGGTAGCAATTTCAAAGAAAAACACGCTTTAAAGGGTGATACGGTCATAATTTGGTCAATATCAACTTGACGTATTTCTTTCAATTTTGCATTTAAAAAACCTGAACATCCCTCATTTTAAAGGTGTGTGTGTGTAGAATGTTGCTCCTATTTTGATTTTGGAATTCACTCTTCAGTTGTCAAAATGCCGTCCAAAGAAGAAGAGCAGCGTATCAAAATTTTGCTCGCGCATCGCGAAAATCCGAGCTACTCGCACGCAAAGGTGGCAAAATTGCTAAAAGTTGCCAAATCAACCGTTACAAATGTAATTAAAGTGATTGGGGAACGTTTGTCGACAGCCAGGAAGTCTGGATCGAGGGGAAATCGAAAACCGGAAGCCGCTGAGACGACAAAGAGAGTTGCCGGTGGTTTCAAGCGAAACCTCAACCTCTCTCTCCGAGATGCCGCAAATAAGCTGGCTGTATCGTCTACAACCGTGCATCGAGCCAAAAAACGAGCCGGACTATCGACTGACAATAAGGTAGTGACTCCAAATCGCGATGATAAACAAAATACGACGGCCAAAGCGCGATCCCGGAGGCTGTACACGACGATGCTGACGAAGTTTGACTGCGTGGTAATGGACGACGAAACCTACATCAAAGCCGACTACAAGCAGCTTCCGGAGAGGAGTTTTATACGGCAAAAGGAAGGGGAAAGGTAGCAGATATTTTCAAGCACATGAAACTGTCAAACTTCGCGAAAAAATATCTCGTTTGGCAAGCCATCTGTACCTGTGGCTTGAAAAGCAGCATTTTAATATCTTCCGGGACTGTCAACCAAGAAATTTACGTGAAAGAGTGTTTGAATAAACGTCTGCTGGCTTTTCTGAAGAAACACGGTTGTTCCGTACTGTTTTAGCCGGATTTGGCATCTTGCCATTACGGTTAAAAGGCCATGGAGTGGTACGCCGCCAACGACGTGCAGATGGTTCCCAAGGACAAGAACCCTCCCAACACGCCAGAGCTCCGCCCAATTGAGAAATACTGGGCTATTGTCAAGCGGAACCTAAAGAAGACCAAAAAAACTGCTAAGAACGAGCAAAGGCAAACTGGCTTTCTGCGGCGAAGAAGGTGGACAAGGTGGCTGTACAAAATCTGATGGCAGGGGTTAAGCTTAAGGCCCGGCAGTTCGGATTTGGAAAAGCGGAAGCATAACTGAATATTTTTCCTGAATTTTATACTAATTAAACTTGAAATAGAAATTTAATGTGATTTTTTAAATAAACGATTTCACCGATTTACACGCGTTTTCCCTTGATCCAAATTTTGACCATATCACCCTTTACATACACAATAAAAAATAAAATGTTAGCCTAGGAATATTTTAAGAAGATAATGCCAAGGCTGCCCTGCTTTAGTATTGGTACCAGTGCTGCAAATTTTCAGTGTCAGCTTTCAATATTCAATTGAATTTATTGCAGTGTATCGGTCAGTTCAATTCCAACTGGATTCATACGAGAATGAACATAAAGCTCAATCCCGAAAGCACTCTGCACACTCATTCACCAATCGGAGACATCGATTGATAGTATGCATTCAGGCTCTTTGCAGGTTCATGAGATTAGCAAATCTTCATTTTCAGTTTCAGGCAAACAATGTTGATAGTGATAAAATCTTCATTTCAATATCATTAAGTTTAGTCGAGTGGTGACAAAGCTTGGGCGAATCGACTCGCTAGGATTGCGGAAGAAACTATTGGCGTATTTTTTTTGTTCCGGATTTGGCTCTGGAACCGTCCGAATAAAAAAACGACTTTCGGGTTTCGAGTTATTCCATACGTAGGTGTGCGTGAGAATGAGCGCAATGTTTACATGCAGCTGTCATTTTGTTCTCCCTTCTGGATTTCTTCACTCGGTTCTTCACATCCGGATTGCCTTTTTTCGTGTCCGGATTGCACTGGACAGCATATAGTACGATTTTGCTTGGCTGAGAGGTTCAAAATCGCGGCAATAATCATTTTCCCGTTCATTATTTCAACTGTTTTGCTTTCAGCCAAAAACAGCTGTTTAATGTTTTGATAACAACGTTGAGAGTATTGGTGAACTTCTCGCAAAACTGACTTTCTTCTCAGGGCGACTCCGTCCGTTTTTCGAGCGAACCTAGGTTGACTCTAGAGCAATAAATGAGCACGATGACAGCAGTTAGAGCGAACCTAGGTTGCCTCTGGATTGCCTCCAGGTGAAAAAAAAAAACGGTAAATGCTTACGGCAATCAACGATGAAATGAATTATGAAAAAACCTTTCGAAATTGCGTTTTATTTGAGTAGTCGGTCACTTGCATGAGATGTCAATTTTTTATATTGAATTTGTTGAACTTTGAATTTGTTGTTGTTTGAACTGTTGAACTCATTATTTTGTTTTTAAATTTTTTTCCTGAAACTTATCAAAACCTATTACGATTGCAGGTTAATATTATGGAATACTTGTGAATTTGCTTGTGAAATTAATCCGAATGCAATGAAATTGATTAACTCATTGGATGGTCATTATTTTATTACAAGGATGATCATAGAAAAACAAAAAGAAGGTTAGTAAAAAACATTTCTAAAAATAGACAATATATTTCGTCATTCAAGTCATTGTCGCTAAAATACTACCTTTGAGAAAGTTTAAGTAAATTCTGCATCAGCAAGAAACTTCTAACCTGCGAAGCCTCGCGTCCCTCATCTGAATAATCGTTTAGTCATAGTGGTTTACAAATCGTGTTTTCATTTCAAATTCCAATTGCAAAAATGGCAAAAAAAAAGTCTACTGAAATTATCAGCAAATTTTGATGACACTGATTGAATTCTAAAGCTACATTCACTGATCGAATACGAAGAGCGAAAATCGCTATCGTAGTAGTCAAGTGAAACAAGTTTGTTCTGGTTCACGAATTAGCTTTCAACTGACTGACAGATATATCGACAAAGCTCGACGAAAGCATGAGAATGACTGCACCGATCAGAAGCTTTTGAATTAGTTGACGTCTCGGCATCATTCGTTTCAGCTTGAGCTTTCTACACTGATAGAAATTCAAAGACATTCTCATTCTGTGCTTTCAGAAAATTGCAGCACTGATTGGTACAGACCGCGACGTCACAATGACGAAAAATCTGTGAAGGTACTAGGAAACTTGCCTTTTTCTTTGACAATTCGAAAGTCTGCTGGAAATATTTTACTTTGAAAACATGTTATTCTAGAAGAATTCTTGTTCTTCAAGATCGGTACATAAAAAAGTTGGAATTTCCAGTAATTTTTCTAAAAAATAGACCACCAAAGTTTGAAAAAAAAAATGTAGATTTTCCCGACTCAAAGTTGTAATGCTTTGAAATAAGTTCAAAGTATTCCATGAAAATGTTCAAGTCAGTGCAGACTTAGCTTCTTATTATAGTAATGTGATCAAAACAGTTTTTTTTATCAAACCTGTGGTTACTGTTTGGTGGTCTTCAGATGGACAGATTTCACAATTTCTGCAGACAGAGCTGCTAGGTAGATTTTTTGAATTGTTGTTACATTTTAATTGATTCCTTCATTAATATCCCACAAAAATTACAATCTGTTATTGGCATTTTTGTAAACCGAGTTAACAATAATTTATTGATGATAATTGTTCTGCATAAGAATTGTATATGGTAAACCGGTAGGATTTAAAATCATGAAAATCAGTTGAACACTCAATAACCACCAGATAGATCTTTTTAAAGCAGAATTTTTGTTCATTTTTGCACGTTGTAGCTTTAAAATGACATTGTATTCATTAACTAAATAAGTTACAATACATAATGAAATCTTCAAAGGTCCAAAAACTTCATAAAATAATGAAATATAGGCCTTTCAACACAATCAATATGAAATTGTAATTAATTTTCGTTCTAAAACGTGTTTTTATTTGAAATTTCTGCCATTCGCATACTGATTTTCGATACAACCACTTTTGTGACGTAACAAAAAAATCTTTTTTTTTTTTTTTTAAATATGTCTTTATTTGTACCAATTCATCATTACATTTATATTACATTATTACATTAAATTAGGTGTTCAGTTCAATGATGAACTGTCCAGAGCCCTATAGTTTATTAATCACTATAATTTATTTATTTGAATTAATTTTGCTGAGTGCAATCAAGTATTTTTATGTAGGAGAACATCCTGTAATGTCAAAAAATATTTTAAAACTTACTACTAAAAACTAAAACTATCCTAAATAAAAACTAATGATAGAGAGAACGAATCTCTGCGATGGAAGACTGCATCGATTTGCCTCTGAAGTTGGAGATGATTTTGTTGGCCATCTCTTCGATCGATTCAATGCCCGCAATCCGATGAAGATCTTCGGTGCTGTGCCAAGGTGGAAGCCGCAAAATCATTTTCAGAACCTTGTTCTGAATCCTTAACAAAAAAATCTAATATGGCTCTCAGAACTACCTTATATAAATATTCCTTGAATGTTACCATCTTAGGCAAGGCAAGCAGTACGTAATCGACATATACAGATACATTACAAGAAGTGCACAAGACTTCAGACTGCCGAGTACTAAAAAGAGATAAGCAAACACTCCCTTTTCTGAAACGGATTGAACAATTTTAACAAGTTACCGTAAATTAGACTATTTGATAAAATGACTTATCCTTATAAAGATCATATGAAAGTGATGGAAATCTGACAAAGAAACAGATGTGCAAAACCACGATGGACATACATGGGAGTAAGTCGAAAAAGAATAAGAAAATAAATGTTAAATATAAACATCCAAAATATAAAATGTCCCACCTACTTCTAATGAAGCGTACGTGGTAGAGGAAGGACCCAAATAGGGCTAATGCAGCGGTCGGCAACCTTTTGAGACAGAAGAGCCAAAAATTGCAAATTAAGCAAACTCCCAAATTTGAAAGAGCCGCACTTCATTTTATCCTTACTACAAATAATGGTGATCGCTAAGATACATTGCATTCTGATGTGAACTCAGTTTTATTATCCTTTTTCACATCGCCAGAGATTTTTGTTGTTCTATTGGCAAACAGAAGCGATTTTCTTTCTTCTGGTTCAATACATTTTCAAAACGAGTACAGCTTAGTAACGTTGAAATTATGGAGATTCCAAACTTTGGTGCAATTCATTCCTAACACTTATTCAAAATATAAAAAAATAGACTTTCGATGTGTTCATTTGATTTTAATATTTCATTGAAAAGATGCATTGAAAATTTTATATCATAAAAGTGCATACTACAAGAGGTAAATTTATAAAAAAAAGTAATCGAGGGTGTTAGGTACTATTATTTTTTACTTCAAATTCTACAAATAGGCCTATATTTTTTTTTGGTTTTGAACATCCGTTAAAAACTAACAATCGAGGTTCATTTGATTGTTATGCACATAAAACTATCATTTCAAATAGATAGATATTTTCCGAGCCTTAGAATAAATAAACCAACAAAATTTAATTCGTGAATGTTCATTTAACCTTCCCATGCCGTTCGGGTCAATATGACCCGAAGCGCACATTTAAAATCTCTTTATCATCATTCCAATATACTGAAGAACTAGGAATTTTGACAGACCAAGTATGTTCTATGAAAATAATGATCAAATTAACGTCAAAAAATTGAAATTTGAGCTTTGAAAATCGGTTCATTGGGAAATGAAATACAGCTAAGCAAAGCAAAAATTGCATATCGTTTTTTTAAAGTTAGATTTTTTTCTACCGGAAGATTTGAGATAGCGGTCAAAACTTTCATTGGACCCCAACATATCTATACATTGTCGGATAGATGGATTCCTGACGATTTCAAACATTAATGAAACACTTAAATACAGAAAAGCTGTCAAAAGTTATGAGCATTTTAAAAATAAAATTGATTTTTCGGACTTTTTACTTTCTGAACCAGTTTCTGATAACTTGGTAATACATATCGACTTTATTTTAAAATTTTGAGTAAGAATAACAAATTACCTACACAATGAATATAATATCATCAAAATCGGTTTACATTTACAGTCAGGAGAACGCAATCAAACTACAACTCAAATTTCCCCGAAACGGATATTTTGCGAACGGCATGGGAAGGTTAAGGGTTTGAAAAAAATTATTCAAAACTTGACTAAATTTAACGATCGGTCGTGATAATACGGTTATAAATTTTCTTTTTTTTTATTACGAGCATTCCGATTCAGCTTTCTAGTTCTCTTTTTTTTATTTCTGGTAAAATAAAAAAAAAAGAGGTTTCAAAAATTATATTTTTTGATAATGGAAATTTAAGTTTAAATTCTCAATTCTGTTAATTATCGTAACCTTTTCAAGTTGTTTCTTCTGCATACTAATTAAATCTTAAAAATAATGTCTAAGCCTCTGAGTCTCAAATATATCATGTTCTATGAATTCTAATCACAAATTCATATTTTAAATTTGGCCGAAAATGTTAACCGATTATAATGATATAAGATTCGTTGTGTGAATAATTTATATTAATATTTCAATATTTCAAAACAAAAAAAAATCAAATATTTCAAACAGTAATTTGTAATTGTTGATTTATTTACACACGACAATCTTTTAGCACAGGCCTTTTTATAAGTTCAAGGAAATTTGAAGTACATTCGAAACAAAGTATTACATTTCTGAGCAATTGTTAAAAAATAATCTGAACAAAGATTTAACATTTCAAACAAGGTATAGTAAAATTTAACAGGAAATAGGTTTTAGTCATATGTCAGTCATATGTCAGGCATAAAAAATATTTTTAAAATACTTTCAATTCTTGGCAGATTTGTTGTATTTCAGTGTATCTTCGATTTTTGGAAACGTCAAGAATAGATTCATCCGATGATGTAGAAACATGCTGGGGTCCAATGAAAGTTTTGATAGCTATCTCGGATCTTCGTGTACAATAATAAATCTAATAATATACTTTGGCTTTGCTGCGCTGTATTTTATTTTTCAACGAATCGATTTTTTAAACTCAAATTTTAGTTTTTTGACGTTATTATCATTATCACTTTATAGAATAACCCAAAATTATCACTTTGTTTTAATTATCACTTTACAGAATAAATCAAAACCAAAATTCTGACAAAGACTCAGAAATCCAAATCAACTTTTAAAACAGTCATGACGTTTTAAAAATAATTGCAGAAACATGATAAAGAAATAAAATCTATATATATAAAAAGCAATTTCTGTGGGTTTGTTTGTTTGTTTGTTTGTCCTCTATAGACTCAGCCTTCTTAAGAGCTAGAGAGCTGAAATTTGGCATGGATGCTCATTAGGACCAGGAATGATGAAAAACGTTCTCAGATTTTTGGATGACCCCTTCTGAAGGGGGTCGTCCATAAAGTCTGCTTCATTAAATATTGGAACAAATTCTTTTGCTCATTGTGGCGCTCCTAGTGGACGGATTTGGAAACTTTTTTCACCCACGTGTCGGGAAATTCATTACCTTTCACCATGTATTTATGTCATAACACCAAACGATAGCATTTTGTAAACAACCGCCATGGAAGCCGAACGGAGAGATCAAATTGTGCACAGTTTTCTTGAAAATCCATTGTTTTCGGCATCGAAGCTAGCTAAACAGCTTCAAATGCCCAGAAATACCGTATGGCGTGTTATCAAGCAGTACAAGGAAACATTGACGACGGCTCGAAAGCCGCATTCGAAGCGTCGGAGTGGAACTGTCGACCGGAAACTGCGTGGGAAAGTCATCAAGGCCGTCAAGAGGAATCCCAATCTTTCAGACCGCGATTTGGCCAATAAGTTCCAGGCCGCTCACAGTACGGTGCGACGAATTCGTCTCCGGGAAGGAATAAGTTCATTCCGAGCCAGCAAACAGCCAAATCGGACGCTGAAGCAGAACAATGTGGCCAGAATCCGTGCTCGAAAGCTGTACGACCAAATGCTGACCAAGTTCGACGGATGTATTCTGATGGACGATGAGACCTACGTGAAGGCGAACTTTGGGCAAATCCCAGGTCAAAAATTTTATTTGACGACGGCTCGGGGGGATGTACCTGCAAAATTTAAGTTCGTGTTTGCGGATAAATTCGCCCGCAAGTACATGATTTGGCAGGGGATATGCAGTTGTGGACAGAAAACCAAAGTCTTTCTCACTGACAAGACAATGACATCAGAAGTCTACAAAAAAGAGTGCCTACAGAAACGGATTCTGCCGTTTATTCGTGCCCACGACCGTCCAGTAATGTTTTGGCCGATAGAGAAATACTGGGCAATCACGAAGCGGAGGCTTAAGGCAAAGGGAAAACTTGTTAGGAACATGACTCAAATGAAGAACTGGTGGAATCAAATCGCCAAAACGGTGGACGAAAAGTGTGTGCGCCGCCTAATGTGCCGTATTACGGGAAAAGTACGAGAATTTCTTCGAAACAGCAATGAATAATTTTTTAATTTTTTTTTTATGAACGAGTAAAGAAAATGCTACATTTGTATGAAAAACAAATTATGAATTCTTTAATAAATGACTGAACTACACGCAATTGTTTGTGTTCCAATATTAAATGAAGCAGACTTTACAAGACAAATATTGTTTTCGCGATATGGACGTTATTTTTCGTCGGATTGTGATGAAAATTTACACAGGAGTGTTTTGAGAGACAAGCAATCGATTCCTGGTATCAACGTTAAGAACAGGGGTCGGCCAAAGGGGTCGTCCATATCAACTGTTCAATGTTTCAGCGATATTGACGTTATTGTACAATGAATTGAGATCAAAATTTCGACAAAGCAGTTTTAGGTGACGTGCAATCGATTTCAGCTATCAAATTTTGAGTATTGAGTCGGAATAAGGGGTCGTCCATACAACACAAGTAATGTTTTGGCTATATTGGCGTTATTATAGATGGGTTTGCGATGAAAATTGGCACATGAGTGTTTTGAAGGACGAGCAATCGATTTCAGTTATCTAATTTTTGGTGAGGGGTCGGCCGAAGGGGTCGTCCATATGAACTATTCACTGTTCCTGCGATATTGACGCTAATATACATTGGATTGTGATGAAAATTTGCATATGGGAGTTTTAAGGGAGGAGTAATTAATTTCAGGTGTCAAATTTTGGATCGTGGGTCGGCAAAAGGGGCCGTCCATATTAACTGATTACTGTTTTTGCTATTTTGTAGTGATTATGCATCCGATTCAGATCAAATTTCGCACAGGGTAGGTTTAAGAGAAGGGCAATTGTTTTCAGGTGCCTACTATTGAATCAGGGGTCGGAAAAGAGGGTCATCGGAAAATCAGAATCGGAAATTATTACTATTTTCGCAATATTGTCGTGATTGAACATCTAATTGTAATGAAAATGAGTAGATACATGGGAGGTTTACAGCATGGACAAATGATTTCAGGAGTCACATTTTAGGCAGAGGTCAGCAAAGGGAATCGTCCCTATTAATTGTACAATGTTTTTGCAATAATTAAATTACTATGCATTGCATCGAGACAGAAATTTATGCACGCAAGTTTAAAAAAATGGACAATCGATTCCTGGATTCAAATTTTGAATCAAATGAAAAAAAGGGATTATCTATATAATTTCCATATAATAATTCTGTTGTTGAGTATCGGATCTATGTGAAAATTCATACACGGATGTTTCACAGCACGGATGATCATTCCTGATTAAAAATTTTGTATCAAAGGACAGAAAAAAGGATCGTCCTGCTTAAAACTTTTGCAGTAATTTCTTTTTTAGGCATCGGATCGAGACAAAAATTTATTCTTGAGAGTTTTACAGAACGGGTAAACAAATCCTGATTTCATATCAACTGCTTCAAGTATTTGCAATGATTGCGTGATTATGTATCCGATCAAGATTAGAATTCATACACAGGTGTTCTTTTCGACAGTCAATATCAGTTTGATAAACAATAAAAAGGGTGTGTTAAAAAATACTGTTTTATATTTTATTCAATATTATCGTAAAAATGCATACCAATTATCTTTCACGCACACGCTTATCACATATTAGAAGTTGAAAGCGAAACGGAGTTCGTACGGGATCAGCTAGTTTATAATAAAAAAATGAATGTAAAAGTTGTAAGAAAATTTTTTAAAGTTTATGGAAGAAAATTCTGATTCACCAAATAAAGTTATTCCTTCGAATAAACACCTAAAAATAATAATACCCATTAGGTATATATGAAATTCTCAAATTAGATCCAGCACTCAGCTCCTGGTTAACAAAAATATTTTTTAACAATCTTGAACTCACTTGAACTCATGTTCAAAATTAGAACGAAGAACTTGAATTTTTGTAAATTTGTGGAATGCTTTCATGGATTTGAAAAGGAACATTGAGAGAGGCAATTCAATATTTGAAAAAGTTAAAAAAAAAAGAAAGAAATTTTAATGCACAGAACCATTATTATCAGTATTCAACTTGAAAACGTTTGGTGTGCCTTAATTTAGAAGCTTTGAGAAAATGTAAAAATTAAATCAATTAGAATTCGGTAGGTACAATACCTACTGGTCGAAAATACGTAGACACGTTCAGTTTCCGGAAATTAAAAGCTTATAATTAATCAACTTAAACTTAAAACTTTTTCCAACTGTCAATTCCATGCACGGAAATTCAAGTTTTAATCCCAGGAAACATCAATCTAAAACCGAAACACACAAATCTAACAAATCACATTTCTCAAAAGGTCAGGCAGGTAGAATGGCTGGTTTTGGTTGGTAAACCCATTTGGATGCAAACATTTATCCCAAAACAACCAACCGGGCAGCCGAAGACGACGAATGCTTTGAGGGATGTTTTTCGAAAAGGTTATCCTGAAAGGGTGGTTCGAGAGGTCCAGATTTTCCGGAAGGCACTTCAGGCGCGCCACCACCCGGTCATCCATTTTTCCTTAGTAGCAAGCAACCGGACTTCATCCAAAACCAGTCAGCCATTTCGAGAGAGTTTTTTCTCTCTCTGCAACCAGATTTTTGTCACCATCGTTTGGGGATACTCCTAGGTCCGTCGTCCTTTCCTCATACCCCGCCCCCCCTCACAAACATCTCTCGTTTCCGTGAGTTGGTTGCCAAGGTCTTCCGGACAACCCGCCCGGGAGTCCGTTTGTAATTTTAAATAAGCTGACCGAAGGAAGCAAAACAGAGCAAAATCCAACATCAAAAATAGAAAGAGAGAACATGAAAAAAAAAAAATTCGCAACCGAGGAAAAAATGTGGCTTGAAGCTGTTTGGTGTTTTTTCGATTTTTCTCCCTTGTATTTCTGGAGTTGAGGTCGCTTTTCCGACATCATCCGTTTGTTGTGGTGCCACATGAAATTTCATGATGCCCCCCCCCCTTTTTTACAGCCTCAACTCCACCTAAATACACCGCCCACTGAATTTGTTGATGCTTGATGTTGATGTTTTTTTTGTCGAGGGGCCCGGTGACGATAGATTTTTGAAATCTCACCGCCCCACCCCTCTATTTTCCTAGCCAGTTTTTACCCAGGCTTTGATCAGTGCTTTTCAAATTAGTTACTACCTAGTTGGGTTGACATTTTCCTAGTACAGATGACGACCACCGATGAAAGAGAATTATTTTGTGGGTGTGTAAAATTGGTAAAATTCGTTCGTCCAAACATGGGTTGGGTTAGGTTAGAGGTTATATTATTCGGGTTGGAGGTGTTGTTTTTCGATCGAATGATGGTGGAAATTGATGAAAGCTTCCTGGCTTTTGGGGTTTTTGGTGGTTCAGCTGTTTTCGCTAATTAAGGGCCGGGTGGGAAAATTTTGATGAGTTACTGTTTTAGTGGAAGAAAAATAACCAACCAACTAATATTTTTGGACAGTTTCCATGGCGTAATCAAAATTTGTTGTATCAAATGAGGGTTGAAGATAATTCATAGAAAATATTGATGTCATGTGGTCAGAAAAGGGAAAATAACAATGAAACTTTACTGCAGTTTTGGAATTTTAAAAATCTTGAGAGCTTAAGAAGAAAGAAAAACGATTATTCTACACTTAAAAATGAATTGAACATTTTGGGAAAACTATTTTATTCCTTAAATTTAAAAATAACAATAATAATTTATTGTTATCTAAAAGAACCATTCCAGACCGCTGGTGTTATCAGGGAGTGTCCGGTTTTTTCAAAGAAAAAATTGTGACCGGTCAGGCCCGGATTTTGTCCAGATATCGATGAAAAATGCCCGGATTTTGCCCAGATGTTGCCAGAATTTATTCTCATTATTAGCAAAATCCAAACCAAAATTTCAACTTTGTTAATATGCTTATTTAATTATGATTATTTTGCTTGCGACTTTTTTTTTTGCGAAAAACATTTTGTTAGTCCGATATTGCCCGGTTTTTTAATTGAACATTTTAAAATTCAATGTCCAGATTTTGCTAGGTTTTTGGGAAAAAATCCCGGAGTTTCTCGGCCCGGATACGTTCTTATAAATTCCTCGAAAACTTAAATTTAAAACTTTTAATATTTATTATTTTTAATCTATTTCCAAGTTGTATAAAATAATAATGCAAAAAATTAAAAATAAAATTTTTGAAATAATATACTCCAGCAAAACTATAGAAATTTTATTTAACAAAAAATTGAATCTTTTAAAACAAAAGATAAATGAAAAATTCAGAAATGTTTCTATATATCACTCCAAACATTTTTTTTTTGAATTTTGAAAACTGGGAAAACTCAAAAGACTTTAGTTAAATCGCAATCTTGGAAAAATGATAAAAAATACCTTAAAATTGAAAAAAAGATTCTTAATATTGAAAATTTGAAAAGCTTAAAGTGTTTATTGTTTTCTTCCAATTGAAAGAAAATGAAAAAAAAATAATTAGAGGAATCTTTAGACATTTTTATGAAGTTTTGAATTTATTTCAAGTTAAAAAAAATGTAAAGATCAGTTTTTAATGATTAAAAAAAAAACGAAATGATTGAAAAGTTTATCAGTTTATAAGTTTAAACATGTTCAGAAATTTAAGATATTTTAGGGAAAATTTTCAAAATTCCTAAGAAAAAAGCTCATTGAAGTCGCTAGTTTTTTAAGATTTTCCAAATAAACATTTTTCGTTTTATAAAGTTCTCTGAAATGACCATTTTCTAGGATTGACTATTTTTTTTCAACAATAAATACTAGGACTGACGTGTAAACAATCACTAGCTAGACATTTTTTAAAGAAATTTTCAAATGTTAGGTTTCCTAAAATTTTAGTCGGATTAATTTTTTTAAGATTTTGAGAACAGTGTATTGTATAATTTTTCATTTTTCTATTTTGTAATAGATTTTTTTTCCGAAGCTGCTTTTATTTCTGGATTTTTTATAAACTTCTTTAGATTTTTTTTCTCAAATCCTGAGTATCTTAATAAAATTTTTGAATTTCTGACAATTTATTCCGAAACTTAAAATAATTTAAGATATATTTAATTCTATTAAATTAAGCTTACTTTATTTTTTTTAATCATTTGTCAATTTATTTAAATTTATCTAAGCTTTTTGAAATTTTCCGGATTTTGTCAGTTTGTAAATTTTGTCAATTTCGTAAATTTGGTAAATTTTATAAATTTTGTAAATTTTGTAAATTTTGTGAATTTTGTAAATTTTGTAAATTTTGCAAATTTTGTAAATTTTGTAAATTTTGTAAATTTTGTAAATTTTGTAAATTTTGTAAATTTTGTAAATTTTGTAAATTTTGTAAATTTTGTAAATTTTGTAAATTTTGTAAATTTTGTAAATTTTGTAAATTTTGTAAATTTTGTAAATTTTGTGAATTTTGTAAATTTTGTAAATTTTGTAAAATTTTTAAACTTTGTAAATTTTGTAAATTTTGTCAATTTTGTAAATTTTGTCAATTTTGTAAATTTTTTAAATTTAGTAAATTTTGTAAATTTTGTAAATTTTGTAAATTTTGTGAATTTTGTAAATTTTGTAAATTTTGTAAATTTTGTAAATTTTGTCAATTTTGTAAATTTTGTAAATTTTGTAAATTTTGTAAATTTTGTAAATTTTGTAAATTTTGTAAATTTTGTAAATTTTGTAAATTTTGTAAATTTTGTAAATTTTGTAAATTTTGTAAATTTTGTAAATTTTGTAAATCTTGTAAATTTTGTACATTTTATAAATTTTGTAAATTTGGTCGATTTTGTAAATTTTGTAAATTTTGTAAATTTTGTAAATTTTGTAAATTTTGTAAATTTTGTAAATTTTGTAAATTTTGTAAATTTTGTAAATTTTGTAAATTTTGTAAATTTTGTAAATTTTGAAAATTTTGTAAATTTTGTAAATTTTGTAAATTTTGTAAATTTTGTAAATTTTGTAAATTTTGTAAATTTTGTAAATTTTGTAAATTTTGTAAATTTTGTAAATTTTGTAAATTTTGTAAATTTTGTAAATTTTGTAAATTTTTTAAATTTTGTAAATTTTGTAAATTTTGTAAATTTTGTAAATTTTGTAAATTTTGTAAATTTTGTAAATTTTGTAAATTTTGTAAATTTTGTAAATTTTGTAAATTTTGTAAATTTTGTAAATTTTGTAAATTTTGTAAATTTTGTAAATTTTGTCAATTTTGTAAATTTTATAAATTTTGTAAATTTGGTCAATTTTGTAAATTTTGTAAATTTTGTTAATTTTGTAAATTTTGTAAATTTTGTAAATTTTGTAAATTTTGTAAATTTTGTAAATTTTGTAAATTTTGTAAATTTTGTAAATTTTGTAAATTTTGTAAATTTTGTAAATTTTGTAAATTTTGTAAATTTTGTAAATTTTGTAAATTTTGTAAATTTTGTTAATTTTGTTAATTTTGTCAATTTTGTAAATTTTGTAAATTTTATAAATTTTGTAAATTTTGTATAGTTTGTAAATTTTGTAAATTTTGTAAATTTTGTAAATTTTGTAAATTTTGTAAATTTTGTTAATCTTGTAAATTTTGTCAATTTGGTCAATTTTATAAATTTTGTAAATTTTGTCAATTTTGTAAATTTTGTAAATTTTGTTAATTTTGTAAATTATGTAAATTTTATAAATTTTGTCAATTTTGTAAATTTTTAAAATTTAGTAAATTTTGTCAATTTTGTAAATTTTGTCAATTTTGTTAATATTGTTAATTTTTAAATTAAGTAAATTAAGTATATTTAGTAAATTATGTCAATTTGGTCAATTTGGTCAATTTTGTCAATTTTGTCAATTTTGTCAATTTTGTCAATTTTGTCAATTTTGTCAATTTTGTCAATTTTGTCAATTTTGTCAATTTTGTCAATTTTGTCAATTTTGTCAATTTTGTCAATTTTGTAAATTTTGTAAATTTTGTAAATTTTGTCAATTTTGTCAATTTTGTCAATTTTGTCAATTTTGTCAATTTTGTAAATTTTGTCAATTTTGTCAATTTTGTCAATTTTGTCAATTTGGTCAATTTTGTCAATTTTGTCAATTTTGTCAATTTTGTCAATTTTGTCAATTTTGTCAATTTTGTCAATTTTGTCAATTTTGTCAATTTTGTCAATTTTGTCAATTTTGTCAATTTTGTCAATTTTGTCAATTTTGTCAATTTTGTCAATTTTGTCAATTTTGTCAATTTTGTCAATTTTGTCAATTTTGTCAATTTTGTCAATTTTGTCAATTTTGTCAATTTTGTCAATTTTGTCAATTTTGTCAATTTTGTCAATTTTGTCAATTTTGTCAATTTTGTCAATTTTGTCAATTTTGTCAATTTTGTCAATTTTGTCAATTTTGTCAATTTGGTCAATTTTGTCAATTTTGTCAATTTTGTCAATTTTGTCAATTTTGTCAATTTTGTCAATTTTGTCAATTTTGTCATTTTTGTCAATTTGGTCAATTTGGTCAATTTGGTCAATTTGGTCAATTTTGTCAATTTTGTCAATTTTGTCAATTTTGTCAATTTTGTCAATTTTGTCAATTTTGTCAATTTTGTCAATTTTGTCAATTTTGTCAATTTTGTCAATTTTGTCAATTTTGTCAATTTTGTCAATTTTGTCAATTTTGTCAATTTTGTCAATTTTGTCAATTTTGTCAATTTTGTCAATTTTGTCAACTGTGTCAATTTTGTCAATTTTGTCAATTTCGTCAATTTTGTCAATTTTGCCAATTTTGTCAATTTTGTCAATTTTGTCAATTTTGTCAATTTTGTCAATTTTGTCAATTTTGTCAATTTTGTCAATTTTGTCAATTTTGTCAATTTTGTCAATTTTGTCAATTTTGTCAATTTTGTCAATTTTGTCAATTTTGTCAATTTTGTCAATTTTGTCAATTTTGTCAATTTTGTCAATTTTGTCAATTTTATCAATTTTGTCAATTTTGTCAATTTTGTCAATTTTGTCAATTTTGTCAATTTTGTAAATTTTGTCAATTTTGTCAATTTTGTCAATTTTGTCAATTTTGTCAATTTTGTCAATTTTGTCAATTTTGTCAATTTTGTCAATTTTTTCAATTTTGTCAATTTTGTCAATTTTGTCAATTTTGTCAATTTTGTCAATTTTGTCAATTTTGTCAATTTTGTCATTTTTGTCATTTTTGTCAATTTTGTCAATTTTGTCAATTTTGTCAATTTTGTCAATTTTGTCAATTTTGTCAATTTTGTCAATTTTGTCAATTTTGTCAATTTTGTCAATTTTGTCAATTTTGTCAATTTTGTCAATTTTGTCAATTTTGTCAATTTTGTCAATTTTGTCAATTTTGTCAATTTTGTCAATTTTGTCAATTTTGTCAATTTTGTCAATTTTGTCAATTTTGTCAATTTTGTCAATTTTGTCAATTTTGTCAATTGTCAATTTTGTCAATTTTGTCAATTTTGTCAATTTTGTCAATTTTGTCAATTTTGTCAATTTTGTCAATTTTGTCAATTTTGTCAATTTTGTCAATTTTGTCAATTTTTTCAATTTTGTCAATTTTGTCAATTTTGTCAATTTTGTCAATTTTGTCAATTTTGTCAATTTTGTCAATTTTGTCAATTTTGTCAATTTTGTCAATTTTGTCAATTTTGTCAATTTTGTCAATTTTGTCAATTTTGTCAATTTTGTCAATTTTGTCAATTTTGTCAATTTTGTCAATTTTGTAAATTTTGTCAATTTTGTCAATTTTGTCAATTTTGTCAATTTTGTCAATTTCGTCAATTATGTAAATTTTGTCAATTTTGTTAATTTTGTCAATTTTGTCAATTTTGTCACTTTTGTCAATTTTGTCAATTTTGTCAATTTTGTCAATTTTGTCAATTTTGTCAATTTTGTCAATTTTGTCAATTTTGTCAATTTTGTCAATTTTGTCAATTTTGTCAATTTTGTCAATTTTGTCAATTTTGTCAATTTTGTCAATTTTGTCAATTTTGTCAATTTTGTCAATTTTGTCAATTTTGTCAATTTTGTCAATTTTGTCAATTTTGTCAATTTTGTCAATTTTGTCAATTTTGTCAATTTTGTCAATTTTGTCAATTTTGTCAATTTTGTCAATTTTGTCAATTTTGTCAATTTTGTCAATTTTGTCAATTTTGTCAATTTTGTCAATTTTGTCAATTTTGTCAATTTTGTCAATTTTGTCAATTTTGTCAATTTTGTCAATTTTGTCAATTTTGTCAATTTTGTCAATTTTGTCAATTTTGTCAATTTTGTCAATTTTGTCAATTTTGTCAATTTTGTCAATTTTGTTAATTTTCTCCATTTTTTCAACTTTGTCAATTATGTCAATTTTGTCAATTTTGTCAATTATGTCAATTTGGTCAATTTTGTTAATTTTTTCAATTTTGTCAATTTGGTCAATTTTGTCAATTTTGTCAATTTTGTCAATTTGGTCAATTTTTTCAATTTTGTCAATTTTGTTTATATTCTCCATTTTTTCAACTTTGTTAATTTTGTCAATTTTGTCAAGTTTTTCAATTTCTTTTAATTTTGACAATTTTGTCAATTTTGTTAATTTTGTTAATTTTGTCAATTTTGTCAATTTTGTCAATTTTGTCAATTTTGTCAATTTTGTCAATTTTGTCAATTTTGTCAATTTTGTCAATTTTGTCAATTTAGTCAATTTAGTCAATTTTGTCAATTTTTCAATTTTGTCAATTTTGTCAATTTTGTCAATTTTGTCAATTTTGTCAATTTTGTCAATTTTGTCAATTTTGTCAATTTTGTCAATTTTGTCAATTTTGTCAATTTTGTCAATTTTGTCAATTTTGTCAATTTTGTCAATTTTGTCAATTTTGTCAATTTGGTCAATTTTGTCAATTTTGTCAATTTTGTCGATTTTGTCAATTTTGTCAATTTTGTCAATTTTGTCAATTTTGTAAATTTTGTCAATTTTGTCAATTTTGTCAATTTTGTCAATTTTGTCAATTTTGTCAATTTTGTCAATTTTGTCAATTTTGTAAATTTTGTCAATTTTGTAAATTTTGTCAATTTTGTCAATTTTGTCAATTTTGTCAATTTTGTCAATTTTGTCAATTTTGTCAATTTTGTCAATTTTGTCAATTTTGTCAATTTTGTCAATTTTGTCAATTTTGTCAATTTTGTCAATTTTGTCAATTTTGCCAATTTTGTCAATTTTGTCAATTTTGTCAATTTTGTCAATTTTGTCAATTTTGTCAATTTTGTCAATTTTGTCAATTTTGTCAATTTTGTCAATTTTGTCAATTTTGTCAATTTTGTCAATTTTGTCCTTTGAAATCATTTAAGAAATGGAAGGAAATTATGAAAATTGAAAATAATATTTCTGTGCTTTTGAAGATTCACGATGTATAGATTTAATTTGATTTTCTTCCTGATTTTTCATTTTTTGGTTTCTGTAGGTTGTGATTTACGTCAACATTGTCAAACTCACATCCAGAATTTCAATTTTGTAAAGCTGCCCAGAGACATGAATAGTTCATCAACACCTCTCAATTTGCAGCGTTTGGTTTTGAAAAGCAAATATTTTGGGAGCTGTGTAAATATTTGCACATCCGAAATAGTTGTACAACTATATCTATCAAGTGGCACGAATACATATTTGCTGCCACTGAATACTCGTAAACAATCACACGGAAAAAATGATTTGTTTGTGTCATCCAAATAGATCCCTAAATCCGGCCATCGAGTGACAACCATATGGAGACCCGGGATTTGGCCATATGGTTGATATCTGTCCATTTTCAGTCTTGACTAGAGCAAAGTCGATTGTTGTTCCAAAATGCATTCCCAACTCGAAAAAAAAAACACCCACAAAATAATATTCGTAAGCCAACACATTCCAAACATGTCAGCTGTTTTGCAAACGAATGATAATAGTATCCTAGGGGAGGGAACAAAAAAAAAAGTTTGCAACCCAACCACTCTCCTACCACAAATTCCACCGCAATAAATACACTTCACTGCGATGGTCTGGTCACACAATTTTCCAGCTGGAGGGTTTCTCCATTCTGGTTGATATTTTTTTTCGTAATGGCCATTTGGGCGGGAAAAAGTTTGCAGTTTGCACCTCACCAAAATGAAGGTTGCAGCCAGATAGAGCGAGAGGGGAAAAAACAAAATGGCTTCGGTGAAAAGTTTTTTCATTTCCCTTAAAAGCTCCTGTCACGAATTCAGTTTTTTTTCGTTGCTTCCTAGAAAGTCACAATATCAGTCGGACGCATTCCAAATGAATCGGTCGATTGCGTTCGGGAGCACGTTTTTTTACATTTTACTGTTTCGATCCGAGTCGGTTTATTGTTCTTGAACTGGAAATGATTTTTTTGGATGTATTTTTTTTGGAATTCCAAAAAATCGTTGCATAGCAGTTAAAAATATACAGGTTCACAGCCTGATGTATGCTTGCCAAATTGTTCGTTTTCATTGATTCACACTGCTGAAATTCGAGGGAAGAAAAAAACAATTGGAAATCAAAAGAATCTCGTTAAGTTTATTGACAGGTAATTGCCAGTCAGACAAAGTTACTGATCGGGCAATTTAAAACTTTTGAAATGAGGATTTGTCGACTCACGATTGATTTGTAATGTTCTACTGTCTTCTTGATCTGAATTGGACATTTTGCACCCATCTTCTTGTAAAAACTTACTCGATCGAATCCATCGCCCCAATGATAGAGATGTTAAAAATCTACATATCTACACAGTAAACAAAAATTACCGAGTTCGGTAAATTTTTTAACGAAATCCTAACATGTGTAAATCGTTAAACTGTTCGGTAATTTTTTCGGTAAAAAATAAACGAACATCGGTAAATCGATTCTTCATTTACCGATGTTCGTTTATTTTTTACCGAAAAAATTACCGAACAGTTTAACGATTTACACATGTTAGGATTTCGGTAAAAAAATTACCGAACTCGGTAATTTTCGTTTACTGTGTATCTACTGGACAAAACAAAAAACGCACTTGCTATCAAAATATTGAAATCCCTGTATCTTTTTTCATTCAAGGACTATCAACTAAAAATATTCAGATGAATTTTATGATATTTAATACATTTTTGTCAAAAAAATGAATATCTTCTTTCCACTTAAGCATATTTGTAGTAAAAGTCAGTTTTCGCACTCCTAACAACCTCACCAAATCGCTATATCTCTGCTAAGAAAATTGTTCCGTCTTCTTATAAGTCAAAATGTATTCAATTCTCTGTCAAATCTGTCGAAATTAAGGGTTTTATTTTTTGTTAATCCTTTTTTTTTTGGTGCGATTAAATGCGTTATATACATGATGAAAAAAAAATAGTTTTCGTAGATGTTCGTAAACTTCAAGCTTAAACCCGTCAGAAAGGTTTGATTATTATTAGGATTTCAAACCGCGACAGAAACCAATCCTGAGCTGAGAATAATAGTTACGGGTGTTCGATGCATAATTTCGCTGCTGCTAGAATGATGAATTTCCAAATTCGTTTCTAAGTAAATGTAATAACCCCTTGGTAGAGCCAATTTTAATGCTCTACTCAGCTTCAATTAGTAGGATTCAGTTTCCCAAATTTTGGAAAATCTTACATTGTGCCAATCCATAAAAATGGATCAAAACTGCCAGCTGAAAATTATCGTATCTCTGCCATACTCAAACTCTTCGAGAGCAGAATTTATGCCCAATTTATCATTGGTTAGAAGGGAGGATGTCTGACTTTCAGCATGGCAGCATCACCGTTTACGAACTCGTCTCTCGAACTTCACAAGGGGGTACAAGTCGATGCCATATATGCCGACATGTCAAAGGCTTTTGACGGGATTAACATAAATGCTCTCCTGTCAGTGCTGTATAAAAATCGGATCACTGGAATTTGTCTTCGATAAAGGGTGATACGGTCAAAATTTGGTCAATATCAACTTGACGTATTTCTTTCAATTTTGAATTTAAAAAACTTGAACACCCCTCATTTTGAGGGTGTGTGTGTAGAATGTTGCTCCTATTTTGATTTTGGAATTCACTCTTCAGTTGTCAAAATGCCGTCCAAGGAAGAAGAGCAGCGTATCAAAATTTTGCTCGCGTTTCGCGAAAATCCGAGCTACTCGCACGCAAAGCTGGTAAAATCGCTAAAAGTTGCCAAATCAACCGTAACAAATGTAATTATAGTGTTTGGGGAACGTTTGTCCACAGCCAGAAAGTCGGGATCGGGGGGAAATCGAAAACCGGAAGCCGCTGAGACGACAAAGAGAGCTGCCGGTAGTTTCAAGCGAAACCCTAACCTCTCTCTCCGAGATGCCGCAAATAAGCTGGATGTATCGTCTACAACCGTGCATCGAGCCTAAAAACGAGCCGGACTATCGACTTACAAGAAGGTAGTGTCTCCAAATCGCGATGATAAACAAAATACTACGGCCAAAGCGCAATCTCGGAGGCTGTACACGACGATGCTGACGAAGTTTGACTGCGTGGTAATGGACGACGAAACCTACGTCAAAGCCGACTACAAGTAGCTTCCGGGACAGGAGTTTTATATGGCAAAAGGAAGGGGAAAGGTAGCAGATATTTTCAAGCACATGAAACTGTCAAAGTTTGTGAAGAAATATCTGGTTTGGCAAGGCATCTGTACCTGTGGCTTGAAAAGCAGCATTTTCATAGCTTCCGGAACTGTCAACCAAGAAATTTACGTGAAAGAGTGTTTAGTAAACGTCTGCTGCCTTTCCTGAAGAAACACGGTTGTTCCGTACTGTTTTGGCCGAATTTGACATCTTACCATTACGGTAAAAAGGCCATGGAGTGGTACGCCGCCAACATGCATGCGGCTTAGAGGGAACTTCGGAGCCAAACGGACAATCCAGTTGGGATAGGCCAAGGCAGCGAGTCGAAGGTCCCACCTCAACACCCAAGGGATAGTTTGGCTCTACAAAATGCGCTTTGTAGAGTTTCAGGCTGTTCCAGCAGTTTCGGATTACAAATCAATGCCTCAAAATGGGGTGTGATTACCTTTTCTCGGAAAATGAGCAATATTGTGCACGAAAATTGTCTCGAGAACAGCTGTACCATTGCTAGAAAACCATCTGTAAAAGATCTGGAAGTCGATTTAAATGAGAAACTCAGTTTATCGAAACACGTTAATCAAAGCGAATCCCATGTACGATAAGGTGAATAGAAATTGTAACGTTGACAATCCTTACACTAACGTCTCTATTTATGTTGAGCTTATCCGAACCACTGTTGAATACGTCAGAATTGTATGGCGGTCATGGACCAAGATGGACAATCGGAGAGTTGTTCCATTTTGGATGAACTCGCTAACGAATTGACTGGGAATGCTGAAGGGTACTGATAGGAGGAGACTTTAATGCTTATGCGATTAACTGGGGTAGCAGGTGAAATAACCCTAGAGGCTACAGCTTAATAGAAGTATTCGTGAGTCTTGAGGTTGAGCTTCGTAACACGGAGCTACCAACACCTATCATGCTAGCGAATACCAGACAGAACGTCAGTGATTGATGTCACATTCGCGAGTCCATCACTTGAAACTGATATGAACTGGTGAGTGTATGGAGATCAACAAGCGAAACGCTATAGCGTAGAGGGCCAAATTCGCCGGTCCAAGAGCGAAGATGGAAGACAAAAGCTTTTGATCAGGAAGTCTGCGTCGGAGCTATAAACATGCAGGGAGCATCGCAAGTGCAAAGGGCTGAACAGCTTACGAAAATGATGGTAGCGGTGTGCGACATGACTATGCCCAGAAGAAGTATACCTAATGTGAGATAGGGATTATTTGAGTATATTATTTACACCGTATATGTCAATACCTTCATTGACTAACTGCTAACTAAGTGTATTAATAACAACGTGTAGGTCTATATCAACATTGACCCATCTGCGATTAAGCGTGTTGGCTCTCACCATGGCGCAGAACTCGCGCAAGCCCTTCGGCCAACGACAACATCGCGAACGGTCTCCCCGAGAAAACGCCTGCAGTGGCAGGAAGTGAACTTTCCAGCTAGTTTTCCTAGGCACCTATCTAGCATCCAGGGATTTCCCATGAAGTGCGAATCCGGTGTTTTACATTGGCGACCGTGACAGGACGCTTTATTTTTAAAAGCAGCAAAAAAAAAATTGAGAAATTTTTCTGAAGTTGGGAAATCCCTGGTTGCTGATCAAAAAAGCAAAATGGAGGTCAAATTTCAATCCGATGCACCCAGAAGTGATTAAAGAATTATTCAAATTGATATGTTCAGGAAGCAATTAATCAGTGCTTGTAGTGACCAACAAGGCGAGACTCATAGTAAGTTTTCATTGGTAAGTACACCAGCACACCCGGCAGAATATGCCAGCCTCCCCCAGGCGAGTACGCCAGCTTCCCCGGCGAGTACGCCAGCACCCGGCAGAATATGCCAGCTCCCCCAGGCGAGTACGCCAGCTTCCCCAGGCGAGTACGCCAGCACACCCCGCAGAATATGCCAGCTCCCTTAGGCGAGTGCGCCAGCTTCCCCGGCGAGTACGCCAGCACTTGGCAGAATATGCCAGCTCCCCCAGGCGAGCACGCCAGCACACCCGGCAGAATATGCCAGCTCCCTCAGGCGAGTACGCCAGCACACCCGGCAGAATATGCCAGCTCCCTCAGGCGAGTACGCCAGCTTCCCCGGCGAGTACGCCAGCACCTGGCAGAATATGCCAGCTCCCCCAGGCGAGTACGCCAGCACACCCGGCAGAATATGCCAGCTCCCTCAGGCGAGTACGCCAGCACACCCGGCAGAATATGCCAGCTCCCTCAGGCGAGTACGCCAGCACACTCGGCAGAATATGCCAGCTCCCTCAGGCGAGTACGCCAGCTTCCCCGGCGAGTACGCCAGCACATCCGGCAGAATATGCCAGCTTCCCCGGCGGGTACGCCAGCACCCGGCAGAATATGCCAGCTCCCCCAGGCGAGTACGCCAGCACACCCCGCAGAATATGCCAGATCCTTTAGGCGAGTACGCCAGCACACCCGGCAGAATATGCCAGCTTCTCCCGCGAGTACGCGCAAGCACACCAGACAGAATATGCCAGCTTCCCCAGGCAAGTACGCCAGCACAGCCGGCAGAATATGCCAGCTTCCCCGGCGAGTATGTCAGCACTCCCGGCAGAATATGCGTGCTCTTGCGGCGAGTACGCCTGCGTATCCGGCAGAAATGCCAGTGTACTCGATAGAATATATCAGCTCACTCGGCAGATGAGCCAGCTCTAATACAGGCGAAAACACCAGCTTTAATCAGGTGGAATCGCTAACTTTAGTCAGACTGAGACGCCAGTTTCTTTAAAGGTGGAAACGCCAGCTAGAACTCAAATGGATACATGAGCTTTACCCCGGCAGAAACGCCAGTGCAAAGACGGAACAAATCGCCAGCTCAGGGAAAAATAAGGCGGAAAACGTTAACTCCATAAGAGAAAACGCTAGCATGAAATCTAATGGAAACTTCATAAAATAGAATGAAGATCAGCTCCTAAACAGGTAAAAACGCCAGGTAGTTTGAAACTCTATTCTAAGAATCTTGAACAATGATTGCCAATACAGCTAGAAATCGGGTTAGGATCGCCAGCTTAAAAATATCAGGTGACTCAGGTGACAGCTTTGGTATAAATGATCGTCAGAGAAAAAAGATGTTATCAGGCATCTTCAGCATTTCAGAAGCACAATAACCAGACAATTTAAGCCAACAAAGGCAGCATCTCAATATGACAGATGAGCGCCAACAGAAACACATCTTACTTTCCGAATAAAAAAGCGAAGTATGCACATTGTCGGATAAATGTAATTTGCTAGAAATATTGTTTAAATAAGCCTCGCTGAAAGAATGATAAGAACACAAAAAAGAAACATGGCAAGACCAAGACTAGAGTTTGAAATATTTATGTTAAAGATTGTCTTAAAAAAATTGTTATGCGCTTATCATGTGAAATAAATCGTTGGCAACATACGAGTTAATGTCAAATCTAATTAAAAAAACATAGAGAAAGGACTTATTCATGCTTCAAGTGAGAAGCATCGTTTTATTACTGTTCAAACTAATAACAATAGTGTGTCCGTTTTTGGAGCATGCTCCATCTATAACAGTGACATTACCGCTAACATATTCTTCTTGTGTTCTCGATCATCAAATTTCACTGGTTGAGTATTTTTTGGCAAAGCCACTTGTCATCATGATGAAATTATCGATCCGTTGCATTGGTTGAGAAGCGATATACAATAGTTTTAATAGGACAATAGGATGCGGCAGTTCGGCTTATCATCCTTGTCCCAGTCATCAGCAACAGTAATTCGTGCACGATGAACAAAGCGACGACAGAATTCGTTCGCTGGCCCATTTTTAAGATCAAGCAGCTAACGGTTTTTTCCTTGCACAGGCCCTTGTGGACAGAGGTAGACCCTCTTTTTGGCTTCCTCCGATTTGTATTTGCAGGATTGCAGCGGAGAGGCCGATGGTCTCAATATTCCTAGGACGATTGGGTTTTGTTGATGTTGGCAGTTGTCGGAGTGTTAATGTCCAGTTCATATGTCATGAGGGGATGATCTGTCAGCGGATTGATGACGATCAACAGCTGTAGTCTTTCTGAGATCTCTGGATGGTTTTGATGAGACGCTGGGAATTAGAAAACGGTTTTCGAGGTGGGCCATGCGATGTGGACGAGCTTTGGCGCTGCAAGGTTTCCAAATGGATGATAGGCGATGTGCTTCCTTAACACCGATTATGCAACGGCGGCCAGCCGCACCTTTTTCTTCCAGAAGCAGCTTAGGTTGTTGATGTGCTTGCCGGAAGCATGAGATTTCGTTCGGAGGAGGGATGTTGGTGTTGGTAGTGATAGGCAGTACCTTGCTGTACTTTCTACCCACCTCCTGCATCGGTCTGTCCAGAGTTCTTGTTGTTCTGGCGTTGAAGTGATAGTGGTGGATTTGAGGTTGTTAGTGTAAACGGTGGTCGTCAGCGGATTATTGTTTTGATTCGTTGAGGACTGTTACTGAGCTGTCGTTTCCCCTGACGAATCTTTCCAGCACCTATTCGCCATCGAAGTGTTTGTCCGGCTGGGTTCACGCATGATGCATTCTGGAAAATGGATTACATTTATTTCCATGTCTTATTTGCATACTTACTAGTAGTTTGAATTCAAGGACTTCTCGGACCATATTCGCCTCAGACCATATTCGCCTCAGACCTTACCGATGTTCGATGGATATTTTTGTTGTCATCGTCCACTGGAGGAAGGGTGCTTTTTATTACAATACACCGGATCATTTTTATCGGAATACATCGTGTGATCTTGGTGATGAGTGCAAATGTAAACAACATTGGCAGTTTTCTCTCACTCTTATTCGGAAACACTCAGTACTGTGACGATGTTTAATCACGAACGCATCATATGCTGACAGCTTATGCTGTCGGTATCCACTGTTGCCAGTTTAAATAAATAATTCCACAAAAAAAAATTTAAAACCTCGGAAGGCGATTTTTCATGCATGTCAAGGCAATGAACGACCAATTATATTGTTAAAAGCCAGTCGAGTAGTTGTTCAATCATCGCTAATTAATCGTTAATCGAAGAAAATCAATCGTAATGCCAAAAATGTTTTGTGAAAAGACTGAATTACTTCACAATTGATTGGTTTTTTTCAATTATGCTTAGTAGACTTATAATCAAGTTACAAATTATTGTTTAAGTTGAACGATCCAATGCAATTGACAATAAATGTTTGAATACCGATTACCTGGAAGTAATTCGATGCTTTACTATGAGTTATAATGCTTTTAAAGTTAAAAAAAGTGGGAAAAGTCTCACACAACGAGTGGCAAAATACAATAAAGGAAGTCATTATTAGTTCTCCATATATTGAAAATTAGTTCTCCTCATATTGAAATAATTGTTGGACGAAATGTTTTATTGAGTTAACCCGTATTAATTAAGACATGTTGGTTGAGAAATGTAATTTCGAATAATGCAAGCGCCCTTCGAATTGAATTGTGTCAATTTGAAGGTTATTGGAGGCGCAGTAATTTTTTTTTTTTTTTTGTTTGTTTTTTACGGAGTAAAGGGGGAATGTGAGATAGGGATTATTTGAGTATATTATTTACACCGTATATGTCAATACCTTCATTGACTAACTGCTAACTAAGTGTATTAATAACAACGTGTAGGTCTATATCAACATTGACCCATCTGCGATTAAGCGTGTTGGCTCTCACCATGGCGCAAAACTCGCGCAAGCCCTTCGGCCAACGACAACATCGCGAACGGTCTCCCCGAGAAAACGCCTGCAGTGGCAGGAAGTGAACTTTCCAGCTAGTTTTCCTAGGCACCTATCTAGCATCCAGGGATTTCCCATGAAGTGCGAATCCGGTGTTTTACACCTAAGTGGGGGCGAAGACCGGCTAACTGGTGGACCTTAGAAATTGCTGAGCTGCGTGCTAGCTGCTTTAAAGCCACGAACGAACGAACAAGAACCGATGATGACAGAGAATCGAAAAGTGCTGTTTATCGAGCAGCCAGAGCACTGTGCTAGAACGTAGGTGACAACCCATGGAGTCAAACCTATAGAGTAGCTCTAGCGAGATTTGGTGGCCCGAGGTAGCCGAGCGAAAAATGTGTCCGGAAAAATTGAAGGAGATCGTTGAGCATCTTTTCCCGCAACACGGTCCGACGCAGTGGCCATCAGCCCCGCAAGACGCGGGAGTCCACGACATCTACCCAATCATGAACGAGGAGCTTCTGGCCATCGCTAAGAAACTTGCGGCGAATAAGGTTCCAGTCCCGGGTGGAATCCCGAATTAAGTGGTGAAGGTGGCGGTATAGACCAGTCCAGATATTTTCAGAGTGATGTTACAAAAGTGTCTCGAGGAGGGATCTTTCCCTGACCTGTGGAAACTACGTAGCTGGTGTTACTACCGAAACAGGGCATCCGCCATCGCAACAATTGCAATTTCTCCCCTTAGTGACACAACATTTCAAACAGCGTTTACAGTTATATCCACTGACGATGTTTCGTCCTGTGTAGCCGTCGGGATCCCATTCCTTTTTGCCTGCTTCACTCGACCAGCCAGCAGATCACTCTGGTGTGGCTCTCGAAGACTGCCATTGGGTTAACAAAAAAACTGTTCCCCAAATCTGCTACGAATACCATCGCTGCTACTGCTGTCGATGCAAGAGCATTTATAATGCCCCAGTTTATCTCGATGTTCGCATGAATGATAGCCCAAAGCTCGCACTGCACTTCTTGAAGTGCGACGATTCTGTTGCTGGAGGTTTGGGTGCGGCCATTGCCACAGTTAATTCGGCTGCTGATGATGTGGGGCGTTCTAGATTGCCGATTGCAATGAGCCGACACCCCGATCATCTTGAATGGAACCTTCGATGTGCTGGTTCCGAAGCCGAAGCCGGTAACAATCGTTCTCCCCAACGCTTCAAATTGACCGCAGTCAAAAGCCTCGACACTAGCGCGTGATCCAAGCCACGAAACGTTCCTTCGACAGAAGATGAGAGACAATTTGATCCGGCGTGTCGATGGACAATGCTGCAACCCGGACCGTGGACGAAATGAAGTTAAAATTTTTGGCCGTTTAGTGTGTGTTCGAAAACACAGATGGCGCTGTCTGTGCCGTACCGTTTCGGAAGAGTTTGAGGTTCGTTTCGTGCCAAAGAAGAATGAGTTGGATATGACACCAAAAAGCAAAATGTGCCGGAAAGAAAAAACTCATTAGGTATTTGGCCACCTTGACCTTCCATCAAAACTCACGCTTTGGCGACCCTTTTCATACGAGTTGGTTTTCCTCGTGGCTCCGTTTTCAGTCCTGATATTGCTGGCGCTGGTCCGGTCTATGGTTTGGTTTGGGATCATGGCACGTGCCTCAGATTTGGCGATAAATCCGGGGTTAGGTGATTCCTCTAGGATCACAAAAGGCACCTACCTGAGCCTGAGAAGATCTGTCTTCTGCACTATCCGGCACGTTTTCGCCTTTAAAGGCTTTTCTGGCACAACGAGCACTGTTCTGGGGCGTCCTATTCCGAGCACCACACCTTTCTGTTTGGCGGAAAATGCAGTGACGTTTACCGCTCATTTGCACGCTTTACGTAGTTTCCCCCTCAATGGGTTTTTTGCCTTGCACATTTCTCCATTGGTATTCAGATTTGGTTAAAAATAAACACGCTCGTGTTGTTTTATGAAACGGGTGGGTACTTTAATAAAACTTGTTGCCTAAATTTCTCTCTCATATCATTGCTCAAACTAATCAAAATGTAAATGTAAACATGTATTCGCCATCACAATTGAATATTGACTGGTAGAGGTGTTAATTTTTTTTGGGCTGATTCATTGGTTACTATGATTGATGCAAAGCTAAGTGTCGTGATTTTACGAATCTCAATTCAGAGATTCACTTAAACGTCTGTCGCTCACAAGAATAGACCAGTGGTCGGCAACCTTTTGAGACAGAAGAGCCAAAAATTGCAAATTAAGGAAATGTCCAAGTTTCAAAGAGCCGCAATTCATTTTATCCTTACTACAAACAATGGTGATCGCTAAGATACATTGCATCCTGATGTTAACTCAGTTTTATTATAATTTTTCACAACGCCAAAGATTTTCGTTGTTTTATTGGCAAACGGAAACGATTTTCATTCCTCTGAATCAATACATTTTCATAACGGCTCCAGCTCAGTAACGTTGAAATTTTGGCGATTTACCATTGTGTCCTGATAAAATTTATCATTTTAATCTTTGGTTCCTAACAACTATTCCCAGATAAAAAATATACTTTCGATGTGTTCTGTTGAAATATTAAAAAGAAGCATTGAAAATTTTATACAAATTAATATTAAAAAAAACTATACGAGGGTTTGCCACTATTATTTTTTCTTCAAATTCTACAAATAAGCCTTCAAATTTTTTTGGGTTTGAACATCCGTTAAAATCCATTGAGGTTCATTTGATTGTTATGCGCATAAAACTATCATTTTAAATAGATAAATATTTTTCGGGCCTTAGAAAAAATAAACCAACAAATTTTAATTCGTAAATGCTCATTGCTCATTTTACGGATTGAAAAAAATTAGTCAAAATTTGACAAAATTTAACAATCGGTCGTGAGATGTGGTCTATAAAATGTGGTTATAAAATTTCTTCTATTTTTTTCATTACAAGCATTCCGATTCAGCTCTCTAGTTTTCATTTTGATTTCTGATAAAATAAAAAAAAAAGGTTTCAAAAATAATATTTCATATTTCAAAACAATTTCAAACAGTCAAAAAAATATTTTACAAATACTTTTAATTTTGGACAGATTTGCTGTATTTCAGTGTATCTTGAATTTTTGGAATCGTCAAAAATAGAATCAACCGATTATGTAGAACTATGCTGGGGTTCAATGAAAGTCTCGGATCTTCCATAACAATAATAAATCTTACATAATAATAGACATCTAATTTTGGCTTTGCTTCGCTGTATTTCATTTTTCAACGAACCGATTTTTTTAACTCAAATTTTAGTTTTTTGACGTTATTTTGATCATCACTTCATAGAATAAACCAAAACCAAAATTCTGATAAAGACTTTAAAATCAAAATTAACTTTTAGAACAGCCATGACGTTTTAAAAATAATTGCAGAATTAGGAATTAGGTTTAGAATTAAAAAAAAAAGATGAAAAAGTTATAAGAAGATATATTAAAGTTTATGGAAGAAAATGCTTCTTTACCAAATAAAGTTTCTCCTTCGAATAAATTCCTAAAAATATTCATATTATACATGAAATTCTAAAATTAGACCAGCACTCAGCTCCCGGTTTACAAAAATTTTTTTTAACAAATTTGAACATTTCACTTGAACTCATGTTCAAAATTAGAACGAAGAACTTGATTTTTTCATGGATTTGAAAAGTATCATTGAGAGATAGAATTCAATATTTGAAAAATATAAAAATAAAATGTTTTAAGAAAGAAATTATAATGCACAAAAAAATTACTATCAGTATTCAAAGCATTACTAAAATCATCACCTGATATTCATATTTGATCAGAACGGTGGTAAAGCAAATTTATTTTTAAAATATTCAATTCAAGAAAAACAAACTCAATTTCATAACCTTAACAGTGAGGACTTTATTTGACGATTAAAAAATGCTCCATTTTTATCCAATTAAATTAGAAAATCAAATTCAACGGAAAACTTCCGGTGCCAGCGAAGAAAAATTTCTGCAGGCTTCCAAATTCTATATCAGACTTTTATGAAGAACGTTAACTGATTTCTAAATCTCAACTTGGTTGCAGTCTGACAAAATGCTATTAATTTGTTTTATTTATAGTATGGGAAGTATTATCTGAATTGAAGGAACTTATGTTGCGTCCGTTTACTCTTGAAAATTTCGAGAATTTTCAAAATTTTCACACATTCAGCTAAAGAGCCGCATTTATACATCCAAAGAGCCGCATGCGGCTCGCGAGCCGCAGGTTGCCGACCTATGGAATAGACCAATGACTGACTTTGTGTTGTTTGTATGTCAAGTGTTGCCAAAATAGCAAACGTTGTCATAGAAATTTATTTTATTTTATTTTTCTTCAGTGTTGCCGAATACAACTATTATTTTATTTTATTCTTAATTAAATTTGATTAATTTTCTGTATATCTTTCATCTCATCCCTACATTCCTTCTCACCTCTATTCTCAATTAAAACTTTTCACGCGTCGACTTTTGTTTTTTTTTCCTTTAGAGCAAAATTTTATTCACCGAATATCCTCAATTTTTATTCCATATTCCACATCTTTATTCTCCATTCTACAAATTTAATTGCAATTCTGCTTATCCTTCATCTCATCTCTACATTCCTCCTCAACTCTATTCTAAATAGAATCTTTAATTTACAGACTTTTGTTTTTTCTAAAATACAAAATTTTATATCTCAAATATCCCTCATCTCAATTCTACATTCCATTCTCTGCAAAAGCTTTTCAAATCTTAATATTTTTTTGCATATTCTTCATTTCATCCGAAAATATTCTTCACAAAAGCCATTCCAATTTGTGCTTTCCCTGTCACTCTGCTTTTATTTACCAGAGCCGGAACAATCCGCAAAAAACACATTCTTAGCAACAGCTTTCTCAAACTGTCACTCTGTCTCTGTTTACCAGAGCCGTAATAATCCGATAGTATTCTTAGAAACAGCTTCCCCAACCAGAAGGCTTATTCAAATCAAATAATCACCAGCAGTAGCTTTAAAAATCCAGCAGCCTTAAAAATCTGTGCTTCTTAAGCCAATTCCACAGGGTGGCCAAATCAAAACAAACAAGCAGCAGCATTAAATATCTCGCTACTAACGTCAATTCCGTCTTTTTTCACCGGATGGCCAAATCATAACAAACAATTAGCCACCATAGTCCAGAAAATCTGTGCTACCAAAGCCATTGCGTCTTTACCAACCGAAAGGCCAAATCAAAATAAACAATCAGCAGAAGCTGCCTGAAAATCAGCGCTTCCAAACCCATTCCACCTTTTTCCACCGGAAAGCCAAATCATAACAAATATAATAGAACAATTCCGTCTTATTCCACCGGAAGGCCAAATCAAAACAATCAGCAGCAGCAGCCTTAAATATCTGCGCTTCTAATGGCAATTCCGTCTTATTCCACCGGAAGGCCAAATCAAAACAATCAGAAGCAGCCTTAAATATCTGTGCTTCTAATGGCAATTCCGTCTTACTCCACCGGAAGGCCCAATCAAAACAATCAGCAGCAGCCTTAAATATCTGCGCTTCTAACCAAAACAAAACAATCAGCAGCAGCAGCCTTAAATATCTGCGCTTCTGACGGCAATTCCGTCTTATTCTAAAGGAGGACCAAATCAAAACAATCAGCAGCTGCAGCCTTAAATTTCTGCGCTTTTAATGCCAATTCCTTCTTGTTCCATAGGTAGGCCAAATTAAAACAATCAGCAGCAGCAGTTTTAAATATCTGCGCTTCTAACGGCAATTCCGTCTTATTCCACCGGAAGGCCAAATCAAAACAATCAGCAGCAGCAGCCTTAAATATCTGCGCTTCTGACGACAATTCCGTCTTATTCTAACGGAAGCCCAAATCAAAACAATCAGCAGCGGCAGCCTTAAATTTCTGCGCTTTCAATGCCAATTCCGTCTTGTTCCATAGGAAGACCAAATTAAAACAATCAGCAGCAGAAGCCTTAAATATCTGCGCTTCTCACGGCAATTCCGTCTTATTCCACCGGAAGGCCAAATCAAAACAATCAGCAGCAGCAGTTTTAAATATCTGCGCTTCTAACGGCAATTCCGTCTTATTCCACCGGAAGGCCAAATCAAAACAATCAGCAGCAGCAGCCTTAAATATCTGCGCTTCTGACGACAATTCCGTCTTATTCCACGGGAAGCCCAAATCAAAACAATCAGCAGCGGCAGCCTTAAATTTCTGCGCTTTCAATGCCAATTCCGTCTTGTTCCATAGGAAGACCAAATTAAAACAATCAGCAGCAGAAGCCTTAAATATCTGCGCTTCTCACGGCAATTCCGTCTTATTCCACCGGAAGGCCAAATCAAAACAATCAGCAGCAGCAGCCTTAAATATCTGCGCTTCTATCGGCAATTCCGTCTTATTCCACCGGAAGGCCAAATCAATACAATCAGCAGCAGCAGCCTTAAATATCTGCGCTTCTGACGGCAATTCCGTCTTATTCCACGGGAAGGCCAAATCAAAACAATCAGCAGCGGCAGCCTTAAATTTCTGCGCTTTCAATGCCAATTCCGTCTTGTTCCATAGGAAGGCCAAATTAAAACAATCAGCAGCAGAAGCCTTAAATATCTGCGCTTCTCACGGCAATTCCGTCTTATTCCACCGGAAGGCCAAAACAAAACAATCAGCAGCAGCAGCCTTAAATATCTGCGCTTCTATCGGCAATTCCGTCTTACTCCACCGGAAGGCCAAATCAAAACAATCAGCAGCAGCAGCCTTAAATATCTGCGCTATTTGTGCTTATTCTACCAACCACGCCATTGTCGGGATTTTACAAATCTCAATTCAGAGATTCACTTAAACACGTCTGTCGCTCACAAGAATAGATCAATGACTGATTTTGTGTTGTTTGTATGTCAAGTGTTGCCAAAATAGCAAACGTTGTCATAGAAATTTATTTTATTTTATTTACACATAACAAATTTTCTAAAATTAAACGAGCCAGATACGCTTCAACACCAAATAGTTTATTTTTTACCTAATCTGGATCAGATCTAATTTTACATCATTTTGTATCTAAACGACGCACACTACAAAAATTTGCACATTGGAACAAATGTTAAGCTCGAAAAGATCTAAATTTATTGCATAAGGGATGTGTTTTTATGTCATGTAAATATAAAAACGATAGCGAAAATGTAAAATCATGAGTTGAAATCATTCAGTCGTTGACTTCCACTGAGCCATTCAAGTAGCTTGCCACAGATTTGATTTGAGGGACATGAATAAAGACATTTCCCCACTTCCGTTCAGTAAGAGAGTTAAAATGGAGATTGTCGGTTTGTAAAATCGAGTGGAGTTCATGGGTTTTGTGGGTAAGGCAATGTGAGAAATCTTTTGTTTTCAAAATAATGTCTTGTGTTTTAAATATTTTTTTCAGTTGAAAAAAAAAACCTTTAATCTGGAGCTGAACGTAAGTGCTGCAACAATAAGTGGGATCAACAGCAGCAGACTAACGCTGAAAGCAGCGGCTCCGTTTGACAACAACAACAACCGAAGGACTGAATCCAGCAGCACCATGGGGGATCTAATTTGATACAAAAATGTCAACACAGAAGTATATTGGTTAAAAAGCGCTATAGAAAACCGTAAGTAACCTGTATCACAAAATTTTAGTGAAATATATTTTTATTAATATAAATTCAAGTGAAATTTCACAGTTAAAAAAAAATAGTCATTCATCCTTATTTTTATTCCAAATTATGGGAATCGTAATTTCATTGAATTGGAAAAAAAATAACGATGAATATTTTTTTTGCAAACTGTGCAAATTAAGTAAAATTTATGTTAATGAAAATTTATTATCCTAATAATAAATATCTCTGAAAGCTAACGCCACTGAAATTTAACACAAAGCAATGAAATTTCAGAGACGATCTAAATTTACGTCAAATAAGATGCTTTACTTTTGTGCATCCAATTTGACATAAATTTACATCATCTATGATATAACATTATGTAGAATATGCCTTCAATTTAAGTCTGAGAATCTATGTCTTCAAGCGTTTCTGTTTTCTTTGCTTTAATTTTATTTCAAAAGTGATGCTTCAATTTTGTGCATCCAATTTGACATAAATTTACACCTAAAAATTAATAGTGTATATCTTCAGTGTTGCCGAATACAACTATTATTTTATTTTATTCTTAATTAACTTTGATTAATTTTCTGTATATCTTTCATCTCATCCCTACACTAAGGTTGCCAGAATTTTTTTAGTACGTATCCGGGCCGACAAAATCCGGGCAATTTCATATAAAACCTGTCAAAAAGTGGGCATTTCATTTCTAAATTGACTACCAAAAATCTGGGTAATATCCGGGCAAGTTTTGTCGAAACCCAGAAATTATTCACAAAAATCAAGATAAAAAAAACTGGAAAAAAATTTCCATCAAAACTCATCGACAGATTAAAAATCTTATTCTAGGCTTCCAAAAATTCTTACATGTTTATTTTTTGCAAAACTTGCTCAAAAAATTTAGTTTTGAAGGCATAAATAAAAAAACCTAACAACACAATTTGTTTATTTTGGGTTGATACCGAATAAAGTGAAATAATCTGGGCAAAATCCGAGCTTTTGAAAATGAAATCCGGACAACCGGACCGGGAATTCTAGGATGAATTATCATATAGGATGAAAATATCGGAAATTTTTTTATTTTCCGCTGAAATGTTTATTTAGTGGCTATGCATCATTTTGCTACAGAGCTCGAGTCTCTGTGGCAGTAGCTGCAAAGGCAATTATGTCACTGTGGCGCAATTCAAGTTTAAGCTCTCTTTTGGCATAATGTTAGCTCCAATCAAAATTCATATTTTTCAACCACTTCTTTGAGTAATAATTTACTATCTACCATATAAAACTGACCCTGGGAATAGAGTGTCCATTTCCCGGTCATTTCAGCGTTCCCAAGAATCGGGAAATCTGACGATTCTTTTCCCGGGGATTTTCGGGATCCCGGGAAAAATTAAAAATGTAGATTTGACCTTTCGTAGTATATACTTATCTATACGATATTTTTAAGTTTTTAGGTAGTAGTATCGCAAATCATTTCAAACTTTTTCAATGTCTCAAAAATTCAATTGACAATTATAAAACCTAAGACTCAAAAATAAAGTAGGGGAGAGAGGGGTATCGTGGGCCATGGGGAAACGTGGGCCACTCTAATATCTCAGTTGTGTGTTGAGATAAAAATCTCAAACCAACTGTCATCGTCGTCGCTTTTTGTGAGCATATATTTCTATATGTTGTTGACTGAAATACGCATCATATGCTTCTTTTATTTATCAAGCTAAAAAAAATTAGAAAAATTTAGTTACATAATTAAAAAAACACCCGCTAATTTCATCGATGGGGAACCTAAAGTGCATAACAAAAATATGCTCATACGCATATGATCTTAGTTTTGTCATGATCTTTCACGTGGAAAAGGAATATTTGATGAAACATTAATAAGTCACACAAACGCAACCAATTTGCAAATCACAGCTTGTGGGGGAATCGTGGGCCACACATCTTGAACCACCTAAATTTTTATGTTTTTATACACATTCAGAACTTAAAATACGTTTTTCCTATCTGTAAAGTTTTCTTATGCCAAATGAAGAGTTATGAAAAATATTTTGTACATCCTATATAAGAAATTTTGCCAAAACGTTCGCGGGCCAGGTTTTGGAATCTATGCGGTCATACACAGCTCTCTTTTTTATTGCATCATCGGAAATTACTTTAAAATAACGAAATGAATTAGGAAATCACAGTTTTGGGTCAACTCATAAAATTTGCATGTTATTTGGTCAATTTGGATTGGGTGGCCCACGATTCCCCACCATTTTTCAAAATCCAAATAATATTGCTTTTTTTTTTAAACAGCCAGAATTTAGGGAAAATAAATTATTAAAAATTATAAAAAATACCTTATGATACCTTGAAAATGTAGAAAACCATACCATTTTTTATTTTCATTTTATCTTTTATAATGAAGAAGGTATGGAACAACGAAAAAAAGTGCCCCATGATTCCCCACTCTCCCATACTTCATCCGAAAAACTTGACTGAAACTTGCTCTCGAAATATTAAAAAATTGAGAAAGATTTTTCACTATTAATAGAAGTTGGTTAGATAACTATCCTGTTGTTTCAAAATATGCCATTTCTTTGCGAGGATTTTCCTACTGTCAACAGTTTGCGAAACGGAAGTTCTGAATAATGAGTATTGCAAAATAGAACATTCTTTTCGTAGCGTTTCTTTATTGGAAATGTTTGGCTCTTTGTCGTTTTTCACACACTTTAGACTAGGTTTTCGAACGAAAAAACATTAAATATATTTACCAGTTTTTAGGAAAAAAAGCCATTTACCAAAGTAGAGCTATCATTTTCCTTGCTCAATCTAATCCATTCTTCCAATTACGATCCTGTAAAATTTTACTAATTTAGAACTTTATTGGCATCGGGATTTCCCGGGATTTTTTAGCGTTTTCCGTGATTCGGGAATTCTCGAATTTTTTTATTCCAGGGAATTCCCGGTCGATAAATCCCGGATAGGACACTCTGCCTGGGAATGCTTTTTACCATCTGAATCTCATATCAAACTACCGGCATTCAGGGTTTTAGGTGGTTAAAGCTAAGAGAGATTTTCTTGTAGACTTTCCAAGAGATTTAGAAACGGCAAACGTCTTATGGTTAATCTTCTGTTTCCCAATTCAACCGTTCTTTTCCTTAAGAAAGATCAGATATCACTTGATGCTCAAAATCAACCGGCACCGATCGTTGTTGGAATGCGTTTCGGAAACATTTCGCCGGAAAAAGTTCCCTCCATTCGAAAATTACCAATACCGAACGTCCTTGGCGCATCGTCAGTGATACCGACTCACGCCGCCAGTTCGAGATGCCGCCATGAAAATTTATGATGCGCACAATTTCCACATACTCGCCATGCCACTAGCCGGTAGTCAGTAGCAGAAACCGCTTCGATTACGCGTTTTCTCACTGAAAAACAGTCACACACACAGCCATTAGCATCTGGTATGGAGTGCGTAAAATTGCAATGTTATGTATCGAGTGGTTTTCCTGCTTTACTTCCGCCTCCGGGCAATTGATAAGCGAGGCTCACAATAAAACCGTACAATTTTATTTGATGTTAGGTTGTTGCTGGCTGGGGTTTTTATTTTTTTATTGGCAAAGGCTCACATTGAAAAGACAATCAATGCTGCTGTCAGATGGTTTTTTCTCGCTTGGGAAATTTCCATAAATTGAACAAGTGGAAACTGCGCGAATTTAAATGCTAGTGATCGGTTTTTATTGCGCTGGAAAAAAGTTAACCTCCAGTGACAGGTTAACATCAATATAACAAATTGAAAATTAAATTTGAGTCAAGATTGCCAAAGATAAAAAGTTAATGATTTTTATCAAAAAACCAAGTTTTCAAATTCTAATATTTGTTAATTTTCCAAAGATTTCTATTTGATACCTGAGATTTGAATCGTTGCATCACTTGCCTGAAAACTCGAGCCCCTTTTCCTCCAACTTTATGTAATAAATTTTACAACATTTACGAAATTGAAATTTATGACCATTCCGTTTCGTTCGTTGGTCGATGTTGCCTGTGAGTGTGATATTGATTGTTATTCTAAAAATGAATTGAATTTGAATCTTCTCCCCCTAGGAGCAGCAGCAACAGAAGAAGATTGCACGTTCAACCCATTTGGCAAATGGGTTGGCCAATGAAAAAGGGTAAATGTCCGATGTTTGGGATCATGTATCTTGTTACTCCAAATATAGTTTAAGAACGTGTTGGACAATTTAGAGTTCACTTGATCTTGTTTAACATGAAAGAATATTGTGTATTCAGTTGTTTTGATGAAATTGATGAAACAAGATCACTTCTCCTTGGATCGCATATCGGAGAGCACACATAAATTCGTTCATTGACTTTTAACAGCGCTCCGACTCGAGGAAGAGGGAAATCGTGGGAAGGTAATGAAGTTATGGAGGATTTCCCCAACCCAAAGATTCTGACTCTGGCGGCATAGGAAAGAACCACCATCGATAAAGTGGAAATCGATGAGGCAAAATGTAAACGAGGGATTTATTAGGGCGCACGGATTTGGGGTTTTATGGTTTAACTCGTTTGTGAGGTAACAAACCCGGCAGCAACATCGGACTAAGTCATTCCGGAATTTGAAAAAAAAAAACGGAAAACCCCCCTTTGGAAGGAATATTTGGTTTGGAATTAATGGGACGAAAATGCCGATTCTGTTTTGATAATTCTGGTATCGTTTCCATGACTGCTGTTGTGAACAAAAACTAGAAGATAGATGGGATGTTCTTCCAGTTTTTTGGCCATCACATTTGGAAAGACGTTTTAATGAACTTTACGAGAATGTTTTTCTCTGAGTTAGATCATTCCAATTGTTTGCAGCTTATTCATCAAAACATCGATGAAAACATTCAAATCTTAGGTTCACATTAAAAGAGACTGATATAATTTTCAACCTTCAGAGATGATAAATGATAACTGCACCTTTTTCCGATTCCACTTCCGGGGTTTATTTTGATAGACTGACAAATACCAAAGTCATTTCCATAGGATAGACTTACAAAATTGAAAGAAAACTGTAAAGTTGTTAAATCATCATTTCTGTCGAAATTTCCCCTTTATTACGTGTGAGCGTGAGCGTTCCGGGAACGAAAAAAAAACACTTGGCCTTAAGCTTTTCCACTTGTGAGGCGCTTGTTCGGCGGTAAATCACTAGGGCTAGAGCGAGCTATTTATCAAATTTATGAGTCTCTGATTTTCTTTGGCCTCTCTCGGCAAGCAGAAATTCGCCAGGAGCAAATCTTCATATTTATTACCAATAATTCTGGGAATGAATGCCGGTCACGGTATAGATTCGAAAGTTCTAGTGGAGGACATTATGAGACACTAGTTATTTCATCATGGAGGTAAGTACTTGACTCTTTTAAGAAATCAGAAAATTCTATTAGGTTCTTGAACGTGGTACGAAGAAAATTATCTTAATGCAAATTTTTGTGAAAATATATAACTATTGGATTGTCATATTAGCTACACTCTCTGGAGCCACCTTTACATTCAGAGCAGTTTTTTTTCTGGTCAATTTTTAACTTGAAAACATTTGAATTCAAAATAATTAATTTTAATGAATATATAACAGGTATTTCAACACTTATGTTTTCAGTTCAGAATCTAAAAGTGGCTCCAGAGAGTTCAACGAATATAATTAAACTTTTAATCTAACGTAGAAAAATGAAGGGCACACATTTTAATGAAACAATTAAATTTCAATAGAATTTTCCATTTTAGATGGCGAATGGAAGATAATCTTCAACTCGAGACCCTTTACAGTTATTTAGTTTGAGAATAGAATGGTACCGTAAAACGGGGTAACATTGATCACCAGGGTAGCTTTGATCAACTTGAAATTTTTCTACCTAATCATCAATAACTAAGTCTAAAGTTAAAATTTATTAAAACTTTTTTCTACGTTAAAACCCACATGTTGAATTTTAAATTGGGAAAAATTTGATTTGTTTTTGGAAATTTCAAATATATATAAAAATGATATTTTAAAATCTTGAAATATCTTATTTTTCGAAGGCTCGAACAAACACTCTTCCTGATGAAATCAATGCGTTTAGAAGCAGCAGGTTGATTGATGTGACAGTTCAACTTTTTTTCTTAGTAAATTTTTAGTTTTGATGTAGTTTTTGTTGTATTTTGAGGTAAAGTTTTGATATTTAAAAAATAGGGACGTTTTCCAAGAGTAAGCCAATCTAGGAAAAAAGGCTAGAAACCCAATCAAATGGTAAAGTAAAGAAGGAAAAACAATAGGAGGGAATAGTGCGAGAGCCTAGAGAATTGAATGAAGGCAAAATTTAATTTTTTTTGTAGATAAAGTCCTATAAGTCATGTTAAGAAATTTAGCTCCTTAATTTATGCAACATCATGGCCCATCTTTCGATTTTAATTGTTGTTCAGCCTTAACACACGAACTGCCTTAGTTTATCAGTTACTAGCATTGGTAAATTTTATGAAGGTGTTTTGTATCCTTCATAATTAAAAAACTCGTTAAAACCGTCAAAATAGAGACTGATACCCTTATGATCCAAATCCTAAAAAAAGACGAAATCGATTTTTAAATCAAATTAAGAGTAGGGTAAATGATCTTGAGCGGAACTAGTCAAAATCTGATCTTGAGCGGAACCATTTACTTTTTCTAAGTTCTAGGCAATGAGTGTTATGAACCTTACCAAATTGTTAAAAAAACACTTTTTCAAGATCTTTTCATACAAGCATTGACATTTTTGCTAAAATTTATTAACTGAAATAATGTTATTAGAAGATTTAAAAACATACCCATTTCTGCTGCAATTTTCATCAATCTACGCTGACTTTGAACGTCAATTTATGTCACCCTTGATCGTTGTAAACTGATTCTCAATGATTAAAATGGTAGAAAAACTCATTAAAAAGCATTATTCGGGTTTTTGTAACAAGTTTTCCATCAGTATATCAATAAATAGCGTAGTTTTTAAAAGTAAAATATGATCTTGAGTGGAACCATCTTTGATCTTGAGCGGAACTACTAGCTTCCGAAATAAACCGCTAGGTGCGCTGCCTTATGCCTAATGTCTCACACGCAGTTTTTACCCCTGAGTGTATGCAGTACATTTGTATATTTCTTATTCTATCAACTTTAGGGAAAGAAAAAAATGTAAAATAAGGTTCAAATTGAACAAAAACTAATTAATTGCTGACACAGCGTACCAAACAAGGCACACAATCTTTCTTTCAGAGGGACGACGAGAAGGAGAAGAAAGGCTTTCATACATATTTTTGGCATAATTCGAGAACTAATGAAGCCAATAAAGTTAAGTCATTACTTCAGAATAAGAATCAATCTTCATTGCCATTACTATTCGTATTTATGAAGTAGCTTTCTTTTAAAGAAGTTGTTTCAGATGTTCGCATTCAAATTTAAAACGATATACTACTTAATAAACAAAAATTCAAATTGTTTTTTACACCCATTCTTTCAGTTTTACAAAGTGTAGCAAAGCACACCGGGTTAGCTATTTTATAATACTTCACGATTCAATTGGTGGCCTGGTATTGAAAACCTATCCGATTCCCTTGTCCCTTGACTTTACACTTGAGCTCGAACTGGAAATCGGTTTGAGAAATAGTTGTTTTATCAATTGAGATAAATAATTAATGTTTCCATAAATTTTTAATATAAATAAATGTTAACGTGATTCATAAGAAACTGGAATTTGTAATGAACTTTATTCTATGAATGAGTTGCTTACAGCAAGGTTGTCGAAATCACAGAAAAATCTGTTATTTCACAAAATTTTGAGGAAACTTTTATCACAGCATCTGTGTCACAGAACAAGATATTTTGAAATATTTACAGATTTCACAGAATTTTTTAATTCCGAATGGATTTCCAAAATTATAATTTTTTTGGTCAATATAAAATTAAGGTTTCTTACTTTGAATTAGAAAACTATGAAAAGATTTTCAACGTAAACTGATTTTTCCCAACTAAAATATAAAAGAAAAAGTATGAAAAGACTTTCAACGTGAACTGATTTTTCCCAAGTAAAATATGAAAATGACCCAATTTATCATGAATTTCCAATAAAATTAAAGGAATTAGGGGAATAGGGATTAAAAAAAATAAGATTTCTTTCTCAAAAACATTGATTCAGAGCAATGTACAGTTTTTTTTTACCAAATCTGTAATTTAAGGCATCTTCTTTTGTTTTACTAACTTTGTCGTTACCTTCAAAAGTTGTTCGGGGCAGTATGATCCTAAACACGCACATTAAAATAATCAATCAAATATACTAACGTATTTAATTTTTAAGATTGAAAAAAACTAAAATTTGAGTTAAGAGAATCGATTCTTTCAAAATAGAATACAGTGCATCAAAGGGAAAATTGGACTTTTTCAAGCAAGAAATAAATTTTAACGGATATTTTGAGAACAACTTTGGAACGCAGAGTTTCTTTTTTCACGTAAAAACATTAATTTTTGAACTTTAAAATCTTCAAAGATGAAATTTAATTGAAGTTTTCACAGTTACACAAGTATTAGGAATGAAAGCTATTAAAGATGTTGACAGAAGAAAATGGTTCCGCTCAAGATCATATTTTAGTTCCGCTCAAGATCAGCGTGGTTCCGCTCAAGATCAGAATTCTTACTTCAGTAAAACAGCTCTAGAGTTATTAGGATTTACTCTAAAATATTTTAAAAATCATCATTAGAAAGCAGAAACCAAGATCTATCCGCTGAACAGAAAATTTTTTTGTTCGGATAAAATCCAAAGCCATACCGCTTGGTCAACTGTTCCGAGTTGCGTCGAATTTAGCCAATTGGTTCCGCTCAAGATCATTTACCCTAGTCTTATAAATTTCTTCAACCATGAATCACGTTCATGCGAGTCCAGTACTGGTTTTAAAAATATGAAACATGCCACATTCCCCTTAACAAAAGTGACCAATCTTACCCCGTTTTACGGTAACAACTTTGTGATTCCATCAAAATTTCATCATTGAACACAAACAATTGGAAAATTAGGAAACTACTCTTCTTCCTTTCATGCTTAGATGCTTAAAAACTGAACGGAATTTAGAATATAAAAAAAGTTTAATTTGTAGAACTAAAATTCATAATTTGAAATGATTCGTTTAAAAATGATTCGTTTTACTTTAAGAATTCTAAAACTAAAAAAGAGAAAATTTTAAAGAAATTGGGAAAAAGTTTCCAAAGATATTTACAGACTCTGAAAACGTGTGTTTTTATTTTCAAAAGTGATTTGGCGGCATCCATAAATTACGTAACGCAAAAAATGCACTTTTTTGACCCCCTCCCCCCCGTATGTCACAAATCGTAACGCTTCGACGTACCCCCCTATGAAAATTACGTAACGCTGATAATTACCCCCTCCCCCCCATTTTCTCACGTTTTTAAATACTGATTTTCGAAGTTAAAAATTTTTTATCGTAATAGCGGAATTAATATCTATCCAAATCGCTTCTTAGTACTCATTGATGATAACTCTCTCAAAAAATAAATTGATTGTCTTATTACGAGTTGCTCTATGTTTGTTAACTGCTGATCCACCTTGTTTACTTTATTTTGTGACAAGAGCATAGCTTGTTATGCAAGATATACTCCACTTAGTAATATTCGTCAGAATAAGCAAAATTGCATTTTTTAAATCAATTGATAAAAAATAGTAAAATTTCCGTCTTAAGGTTGAATTGAGTTCTTGGGGGTAGATGTACCTCATATTCGGTTTTGCAACGGTCATTTCAGAGGATATTCAAAACACATTTTAAGAAATCTACCTATGAATCTTAAAAGAGGAAAGGATACAAATCAGTTTCAATCATGTTGAAGCTTACAAATTTTAAACTTATTTTGGATTGCATATCATCCTGCAAAAATTGCATGACATAAAAAAGCTGCGATGAAACTGAAATTTTTAAAGAAAAAAACGTTACGTAACGATGAGCATACCTCCCCCCCTCCCCTATGTCACAATTCGTAACACTCGAGCTTACCCCCTCCCCCCCCCCTAGGAGCGTTACGTAATTTATGGATGCCCCCTTTAGAGGAAAAATAAAAAAAGGCTATAATTTTCTATGATTTTAAGTTGCTGTGAATCAGAATTCAGTCTCTCTAAGCCTTCGTCGGTGTCGGTTTTAATTTACTCTCGCTCATCGATCAAAAGGCAGCGATTTTTTTCTGTGGATAAAGGATAGGATAGCGCGCGGTGATGAGCCCATCACCGGGTGACCATCCGAACCGGACTATTCCGGAATGGATGGATGCCCAAAGCTTACACGGACGGTTTTATTATTTAATTTTCAAGGTGTCAAAGGAAAAGAACTACCGAAAAACCCGTTCTTCATTGGCCGTTCGATTGAGAACTTTGCGGGTAAAATTGAAGGAGTCTTTCACGAGAAATCCCGGAAATTGTACGTGCTGAAGATAAGAAACAAGAATCAAGGAAGGCAGCTGACAACACTAGCAACTCTATTGGACGGTACACCTATTGTAATATGTCGCCATCCAAGTTTGAACCAACGAAAGTTGGTGGTTACTTGTCCAGAAGTAGATGGCGTTTATGTAAAACTACTGTTAGAAGAATTTAAGCCCCTGAAAATCATCGATGTCCGCCGCATAACAAAAAAAACTACAGCAGGAATAGAAGGTAGGTATATCAACTTTAATTCTCTCTATCGAGTTCGCACGCGAATTTATTACTCGCAGCCGTTGATATGCCGACAACGTTTGCATTACGGTCACTCTAAAAGCCGTTGCTTAAATCAGTTGGCATGCAAAAATTGCTCACAAAATCACGATAGCGCTAACTGCCAAGAATTAACCTATTGTCGAAATTGCAAGACAACAGGTCATTCCCCTCTGGATCGAAATTGCCCCATTTAGATAGCAGAATCATCAGCGCTAAAACTCAACACCGATAAGAATATTCCGATCAACGAAGCCCGAAGAATGACACACACGAGCAACAACCCAAGCAACCAGAATTTCCTTAAAAAGGTTTCATCCGCTTAATCAGCTCTCGTTTCTGTCAAATGCTAATGCTAATCATCCCAAAATTTAAGTTCTCAAAGCTACTTTGAAGTTTAGCTGACTGAAGAGAATGCTATTAAGCTTCTAAGAGAATGTCAAAAAACTTCTACGCGCCGAAAAAAAAAGATGACAGATTGCTAGGTTGCCAGTCTATCATGGTCTATCTCATTGATTTTAATTATATTGTTTTGATTACAAAAGCTGCTTACGCTTAGAGAAAATTCGAAAAATTCTTGAATTCCATTTCTAAATATCAGTACAGATGTAAACAAAACAAATACTATGACAAGAAATTGACAGTCATTTTTGACATGTCGCTTAGAGTTTGCATATGGGTTCTCTAAAACACCTAGAAGAATCTTAACGGTGCGTTAGAGAGGGTTAAGCTAACGTTATCGACCTTCTTGGAAGAAGTTGCATTAAAAGCGCTTAGAAGTGCCGAATCGATAATTCAACCTTTCAAAAGGCATTGGAAGTTCCTGAGTAACTTTTACGTGACAAGAGTCATCTGAAGCTCCCGTAAAACATTTTTTCACTCAAATGTGAACTTCGCAGTCCCATTTTTAAGTAAAAACGCGATTAGTTGATCAAATGCATTTCAGGTAAAAGAAAACAAGAAATAGAAAGTAATATGGAACTTTGCTCAAAAAATTAAAAACAAAGTATTGCAGCATGAAAAATAGCGGGATTTCATACCATGAGAATTGTTGTTTGAAAACACTGCCATCGCTGTAAAATTGATTTACGATGAAGAATAACTTCAAAATGATTTTGGAGAAACAAGAGGAAGAATTTTGATTAAAACTGGTGAAAATTTCACCACATATCAGCAAAACATTCTTTAACTAACTTTTCTTAGGGTTAATCAAAGATGAACAATACAGTGTTTAGGATCCCGAGAAAAAAAAAATTTAAATTCAACCGAGAAGATATTTGCCTCAGCTGGAAATAAAATAAAAAAAACTAAATTATTATGTTTCTTTTTGCTCATGGAGGTAGGCACTACAATTATCATTTCTTCGAATATAAGTAAAGATAATTACAGGGGAAATGAACAAACAAAAAATATCAGCGAAGCAAAAAACAACGCACTGATCAACGTTCAATATGATGGGAGCAGAAATGAACGTTTTTTACTGTTCCTATTCACCCAGTTTAGGGAGTAGACAGAAATAGCTGTTTGAAATTGATAGTAACAATTCCGAACTATTTTTTTCTTTGATTGAGTTTTGTTAGGGTCCATGCACTCAACATTATTTCAAAGAAATATTACGAAAATAGTCCTGTTGCACCCCATTTTACGATACCAATCCAGTCCCATGAACATAAATAATTGCGGGAGCCGCTGATTATCAAAATGAAAATTTTGAAAACACCGGAAAGGAGATGATTGAGGTTCAGGGGTGTACAAAAACGAGCGACATTTTCAGTACTTCCCAAATCGTGGAGCCTCCACAAAATTCAAAGTAATTTTAAGTCTTTAATGCATTGAATTTTGATTTATTGTTATAAATTATATTCAACAGGAGAATTTGACTGTTCAGTGCGCTTAGTTAGAAATATGAAGAAATGCGCTGGAGAGAAAGGTAGATAAGGCTCACCCAATCCTAAAAAATCGCATCATATTTCTGAAGATAAAGTTCATAAAGTGAAAGCGTTTTACCTTGAAGGAGACGAAAGCAAAGAACTGGCAGGAAAAAAAGATTTCAAAAATGTCCGAGAAGGAAGTGCTCGTTTACTAAAGCAAAAGTGCCTAAAATTGGCAAATCTTAAAGAAACTTATAGGTTGTTAACCCAAAATCATTACCAAAATATTTGGTATAATTTTTTAAACATTCATAATAATTTTGATTACAGGTTTTTCAAAAAAAAGTTTCTCGAAATTCCTGTAGGCTTTTCAAAGTTTGCGGAACTCCGATCACCTGAATGTGTGCTAGTAAGAGCTGCTGGAACACATACTGTATGTGTTTGCATGATTCATCGTAAATTGAAATTTTGTGCCGCGAAGCTCAACCGATCAAGATGGAAGCGGAAGAGAAAGGCGTTAAAACTTTCAGCTCAAGCGGAGATGTTTTTTTTTACACAAGCAGACTGTGGCAACATTGACCGACTCAAGAACATTATTTGTTCATATTTTGACGAAAACTCTACTGCCTCTACTCACATAACAGTCCCATATGCATTTTTCATCTAACCTGACAATCCGTCTTTTTGACATAGGACTTCTATATAAAACAATTAAAAAGATAGTTTGTCTAGAAATTTCGAACAAAAATTCAACTTGTAACTTTCCCATATGAAATATACCCGCATAAGAGTCCTAAATGTGAATTACCACGAATTTAGTTAATTTTTAAGGTTTATTTTCGGTGGAAAACCTTAGATTGATAGTCTAAGTCATTTCTAAAAAAGATTTAATATTAGTTGATGACAAAATATTCAAATTTAGTATTTGAAGACTGGTTACAAAGATAGAAGGAATGACTGCCTAAGAAAAAACACTACCAAGTACAATTAAACACAAAAAAAGATCTATCTCACGGCATGGAACTTCAGATTTTCTCCCAGAAGTATGTTTTTATAGTTGATTACTGCTTTAGTAAACTCAGAAATAATTAAATCCAAGGAAAAAAAGTACAATTGTTGATAAAAATTTATTCGGCATGTTCGACTGTTATGCAAGTAGATTTGAAAAAAGTCTCGTATATACCCGCACAAAAGTCACATAACGGATAAAAAGGTGCTTCGGGTAATAATAGATGCCCAATCTCGGAAATTTTATTTCCTACAATTTGTTATGACAACCTAGAAAACATTCCAACAGACAATTATTGTTTATGCTGAAAGTTGTGACCATAATCCAAAAGCTGGATTTGCCAAATTTGAAAAAAAAAATTTACTTCTCCGATATCAAAATCGATGTAACAATCTTTTCAATCACCGCAAAGACTTTGGTATTTCAGCTGAATGCAACTTCTTTGCAACAGTCCATGACAAGAGCCCAAGTGATGGATTGGGTGGAACGACAGGCAACGAGAGCAAGTTTGCAAGGTGCCATAATTCAAACTCCCAAAGATGTTTTCGAATGGGCGTGTTGCAATTGCAAAAAACTGCAAGTCAAATTTGTTTCCGCTGAAGAATGCATCGAAATAAAAAGAATCCTCAAAGCTAGATTTGATTCTGTCAAATCAATTTCAGGGATAAAAAATAATTCATTCAGCAACATCTCATTCTGAAACTTCAATTGTAATGAAAACAATGTCAAGCTCAGATGTGGGAACTATTTTTAATTTGATTGCAAAAACTCAAAAAATATGTTACAAACCAAACGGTAAATGTAAATATTAATTGGTTTTTGTCAATTTTTTGAAATAAATATTTATGTTTAAAAATCTATGTCAAAATACTCTATAGACACATTCCACGCGCTTGTACCGCTCAAAAGTGATTTTTATCCGTTCGCGTATCAAAAAATCTCAAAATTGTCTATAGTTTTTATAATTCAAATCACACAAAACCAACGGAAAAAAGAGAAAAAAATTTTTACACATGTTTTAGATGATTTTGAAAAACAGTTTTTTTGTTGGAAAAAGTGGTGTTTTGACCACTTTTTCAAAATCATTAATTTTAATATATGCATGATTTTGTTTTGGAAATATTTTTAGTATGTTCAGAAGCCAAAAAACACGGCTACATTTTGTAAAAAAAATTTGTTTATATCCAATGTAGTTGGTGTGAAAAGCGAACAAAAACAGTCGCAAATGAGTGAATTCACGTCACAAAAAAAAGGGAATTTTTCAATTTTACGAGAAAACTCTGACATTTTTTGAAATAAAAAAAAAAGAGGTTTTCTTTGAAAATGATAAGAGGATTCTAAAACTCTAAAATTCATAGAAATCGGTTGGAATCTAGCTGAGTTACAACAGCGCGAATGAGTGAATTCACGTCCAAAAAATTTGATTTTTTGTTAAATTTTATATGAAAAATGTGCTCTGAAAGCTGTTTTGACCCTCCAGATGGTCGGATTTTTCAAATCGAGCATAATTTATTTGATTTTTTCAATAAGTTCATTATTTTCAAATAAAAATACAAAAAGATTGAAAAAAAATTGTTTTTTTTTGTGAAACTTTAAATCTAGACAGTAGTAATTTTAACATATATCCCCTCAATATAGCAACATATTGAGGGGATATATGTTAAAATTACTACTGTCTAGATTTAAAGATTCACAAAAAAAAACAATTTTTTTTTCAATCTTTTTGTATTTTTATTTGAAAATAATGAACTTTTTGAAAAAATCAAATAAATTATGCTCGATTTGAAAAATCAAGTGCCAATCAAAATAAGGAAAAAGTTAGGTGCAGATACTGAAAGTTTTTGATTGTAAAAGTCGGAACAACAAAATATCTTTTTGGAAAGTGTACATAAAATTTGAAGGTTCCAATGAATGGCTCAGTATAACCAAAGTAAGGGAGAGGCGGGCTATATGTACATATTAAGAAAAGCACTCATTTCCTCCCATTTTCCAATAAATAGGAGTCTGAAAACTATATGCTGCACATGAGCGGACATCTGTTTTACATACGTTAGAGAAATTTTTCTGTCTAAATCTCCTACAGTTTTTGTGAAAATTATTTTATAATAAAAGAAGTCAAAATAGCCGATTTCCGAAACTAGCGGGCTAAATGCGCATATTTATGTTTTTAGCTATATTTCATAAACACTTGCAATATATTGATATTTTTTAATTGAAAATGGTAGAAACGGATGTTAAGCATACGTCAAGGCTGAAATTTTTGTGAAATTTTTCACATCACTAGTTCTTTTGCATGAAACATAGTTAAGTATGCCATATAGCCATATTTCATGGTAAATTTTTTTGTTCATATCGTATTTTTATCGGATCAGTATGAAGTTCTTCTTTTTTCGCTGTAAGATCGTGATTTGAGCGTAGATGTAATGTTTAAATGATAAAAAGGGAAAAAAATATTAATCTATTTTCCTTGATATAGGCATTTAACCTACCTTGATATGGGCATTCAGAACCTGTCTCTTATTCCAATATCTTATCATTTACAACTTTGTCAAAAGCTTCAATTTGTTGAATTTCGGATTTCCAGATGAATAAGAAAGAAAAACCATTTAAATTTTTCTTCACAGAATCTGTACGCACGATAATTAAAGTTCAATATATTTTAACAAAACTGACAATAATCTTGTTTTAATTTTTAAATTTTCTCAACTTTAAATAACAATTTATTTTTTTCATGCCATGTGTTAAAAGCGTATTACCCTCAAACTGCACTGATGAGATATGATGAATATCCAGCCATATCGTCAATCGGCTGTATGCGCATATTACCCAACATGCGCATTTAGGAACATTTCCCCCTATAACTTTATATTTCGTGACGTGAATTCAGTCAACTACCCTGTTCTGTTTGAACTGAGTGAATTCACGTCACAACTTCAAATAAGCATAACATCGTTCGTTGTTGTTCAATCGAAAAGCTTCATACATCAAATTGTGGGTAATTGTTTTCTTTACAACATATTTGAAGACTCCGATATTCTATTTTCACAGAGAAAACAGGAAATCAAAGATGTATGTACTAAAGTCCGAAATGGTTAATTCTAGCGTGAATTCACGTCACAAAAGTAATCAATCACAATAAAAACAACTTAAATTTTAAAATGACCAAATTATATTCATTTTGAAGGAAATTCAATTTGCGACCGTTTGCTACAATTTTTTTCATTTTCAAGTAAATTGGTTGACTTCTAGAATGATAACAATGCAGAAAAGTCCGGAAAAGCGATTTCACGTCACGGTGGAATGTGTCTATAGTTTATGTATATACATACCTACTTTATACTAGAAATAAAGTAGAGGATGGATGCGTATTTAAAAGACGTATTGGCGTAACGGTAAAATTTCACGGAATTCCCATCTTAAAAGCTTGAAATTTCCGTATTGACTCATATTTTTTTGAGAGCATGTAATGTAATGTAAAATTTCATGCTGAATACATCGACGCCTTCAGATAAAAAAGTGGAGGCATTTTGAAATAATCGCAAATAAAGTTTCAAAATGCAAAATTAGCTAGTTTGGCAACACTGCTGAAAATTTGTATCAGATCATTTGATAGCCTTTTTTTGATAAAAATGCCAAATTTTTAAAAATGGGAGGGGGGGGGGGCAGCCATTTGGGGGTGGGTGGTCCGATTCCTAAAAAACTTTTTCTTTAAAAAGTTACCCTACTGGTTTTGAGCGAAATCGAAAAGGGTCGTTGCATTTTCATGGTCACTTGGTATGGAATGACTCATATATAGATTAAAAGCAGAAATTGAGAGACTTAGCAATGCTAAATTAGCATCATTGAAATAATACAACACACATAAAATACTATTTTTCAAAGATTTTAAATCATATTTTTTGAGAAGTCCCCGATCAAATATTCTAATTTTAAATTGAAATGAACTGGAATAAGCTCTAATTTTTGCTCATGCAGAAATTAGAGTTTCTTTATTTTACTATACACACGTTGTCTGTCCCTAGTAATAGATTTCCCTTTTATGAATTTTTTGAACTCAAAGAAAGTGTTTTATTTTATCGAAGGGGTTTTGAATCAGATAAATTATTATCCTTCAGTTATTCGTTTGAGTTTTACCTTCAGGCAAATATTTAAGGTGAACTGCTAGCGATCTCAAACTGTAGAGCAACCGGAAGGGCAAACATGAAGATAACTCCCTCGAATGCCGACCAGCTGTATCCGGTGGATTTTTCTTCCGTCAAGTATCTTCTATTTATTCTCTTGCAGCTTCTACACCGCCATATAATCGGTCATCTTTCCGTCGGTCTTCACGCTGTTGATGGTGACGATGATGATGATGTTCCCCCGCTAGCTGGAGATGGTTTTATGGGTAGAAAATATTGGTACTTCCAGAGATGACTTATTTCTTCTTTCTTGCTGCTCAACGAAGCTCTTCCGGTCCAGCAGGAAAATGCGGGTTGTTTGTTACACTTTTCAGTATCTGTACCTCCAGTTAGGTGGTCGAGTATTAAACGATAGGAAATTTTTCCCCGTGTTCGTTCACTCGCTTCTTTGTCCAGCCAGAAGTCGTTTATATGCTAGAGTGGCAAATAAATCCGCTCTTCCGAGGCAGCTCAAGTTGTGGGTGGGATTTGTTTTTGTTATTCCTTGAAACTGTGAACGGTGTGCTTATTTTTTCAAGAGCAAGAGCAAAACGTTTCGACAGAAAGTTTGAACACTGTTCCAGTGCGATTGTTACGACTTTTCAGTGTGATTGTTATGACTTTTCAGTTTGGTGGTTACGTTCGAGTGATCAAAACCACCCACAAGGGTACTTTTTTAGCGGGAAAACTTTGCCTTTTGATATTTTAATTATATGCACAGAAAATTTGAAAGTTGTTTTAATTGGCTTTCGACGGAATTCACTCCAGTCTGAATTCCTGCTCGTACTAAACATGACCTTTTGAAATGACGTTTATGTTGGACTTGCCTCCGTATTTTGATTGCAAAAAAATTGTTTTATACATTTTTTCACTTATTCCAAATTAAATATTTTCATTAATTTTTTTTCTTTCTTTTTTCAGGTAACAACAAGACTTGATCAGGGTAAAGGTAACTTATTGAAGAATTTTCTTCAATATAAACTGTTTTATTGAACTCTGTCTTGAAATATTTATTCCTGTTTTGATATATGTCAAGGTTAATTATGAAATAAAAATCATAAATCACTTCAGTATTTTTTCAATTCAATGCTGAGTGTAAATGAAATGAATTGTCAAGATCACTTAAAAGTAATTAAACGGGTTCTGTCTTAGAGTTTCCAAACCTAGAAATACTTATGCACAAATAACACACATTTCCTGGACAATTTTCCCTGAATGGCTTTTAACGGAAACACTTAAACTCATTAAAAGTTTCCACCCAAAAGAAAGGAATGCAAAATAATCGTGGCAACTTGCCAAGCTGCTCTGGGATTGTTTCTTAAGAGTTGTAGTTTTCGGAAAGGCAAACAATTTGCTTTCAGAAATGATGATCATCCCTGGGCGATTAACGACTCGGTTTGCTGCAGTAATGGTAGGAAGGTGCCGTTTGCTAAGGGATAGTGGGTCGAATAAGGGATTTTACATAAAAAAAATCACGAACTTTGCTTTGATAAATTAATTCAAATCATTTAAGATCTAAAATGTTGTTAATGATTCAATAAAATGTGGACACAATTTAAATTTTCTGTATATTTATAAAATTGGTTAATAAAATGCGATATGATTAAAAAAAAAACACTGAACAGTCCTGTTTATGTAGACCGACAGGTTGAGAAATATTTAAATAAAGAGGAAAAAAATTAATTTTGTAGTATTGATGTGAAAAATTAGAATAAATTTTAGAAAAATTAGGAATACTGCACTTATTAAAAAAAAGCCAGAAATTTTTTTCAACTATACAACATTATTTTTTTTAATAATTTTGAGATATGAATAAATTTTTAATTTTTTTGTAATGATGTTTAGTTTTCTCTCTGGAGCCACTTTTTAACCCTCATCCGCATAAGAGTGTCATTCTGACACTATTGCAAGTTTGAAGGCTTGTAACTTTTTTCAGAAGCTTCAAAATACAAAAATTTCTTGGGGACCCCAAATGATTTCAAAAGTTCTTGAATATTGTATCTTTATTTTTTTTATGGACGAACCCTGAAGCCTGGACGAAAAAACTCCCTTTTCCGACTTAGAGTGTCAATTTGACACTCCAAAAGTTAAATCTATCTAAGTCGTTTGAATTATAATTAACTTCATATAAAACTTATATCAATAGAAACCTTGTAATGTCAGTAAAATATATTTATAACATTATATATAGCTAAAGCTACTAGTTTTCTCGTTATTCAGCATGAAAGAAAAAAAAAATCCGAAAAAACATGCCTCAGGAAAACTGCTGTAGTTCATAGATTACACGTCCAAAAAAATATTTGTCTTTTGCATATGAAAGCTGAAGTTAATGTCTCAAAGCTCAAGTTAATGTCTACATTATAATTATTATTATTATATTTTTTAAATTTTTTTTTAATGAAATGGTCACAAAAGTTCAAAAAAATGGTCTGAAAAACCTACTTTTCATTCGAATGCTAGAAATTATTGTTTGAGCGAAGGTAGAGTTTTTAAAAAAATAAGACTACAAAATCTATTAAAATTTTAACATTTTGCTGTCTTTAGATTTTCGATACAACAAAAATTGAATCAAGTCGGAAAAGGGGTTTTTTGTTCAGGCCTCCAGGGTTCGTCCATAAAAAAGTAAAGATACAATACTCAAGAACTTTTGAAATCATTTGGGGTCACCCAAGAAATTTTTGTATTTTGAAGCTTCTGAAAAAAGTTACAAGCCTTCAAACTTGCAATAGTGTCAAAGTGACACTCTAATGCGGATGAGGGTTAAAAAGTGGCTCCAGAGAGAAAACTAAACATCATTACAAAAAAAAAAAATTTATTCATATCTCCAAGCTAATAAAAAATAAGCGGAATAGGCGAAGAGTGTTAAATTAACACTGTTGACACATTCCACCATGACGTGAAATCGCTTTTCCGGACTTTTCTGCACTGTTATCATTCTAGAAGTCAACCAATTTACTTGAAAATGAAAAAACTTGTAGCAAACGGTCGCAAATTGAATTTTCTTCAAAATGAATATAATTTGGTCATTGTAGAGTTTAAGTTGTTTTTGTTGTGATTGATTACTTCTGTGACGTGAATTCACGCTAGAATTAACCATTTTGGACTTTAGTACATACAGACCCCGTTCGATTTTGGCAACACGCTCGTACATTTTGTGATGCCAAAATCGAATGTTGCCAAAATCGAACGGTTTTTTTCTTCACTTTTTTATCAGTTATTTTTTCAAAATAACTAATATTATTATCAAAAACGTTACTTTTAGTCAGTTTCTGACCATTTCTAGTCACTTTTTGATTTTTTTTCATCATTTTTTTTATGCATTTTGCACTTATCTTGTTTTGTTTATAATGTTTGTTTTCATTTGTCATATTGGCTGTTTTTTTCGTTCTTCATCATTTTTTAGTTGTTTTTAGTCATTTTCAGTCTTTTGTTTGAATTTGTTTTTTAACTTTTTGAATTTTTCTTTTTTTTGTCATTTTTTAGTACCTAATAAATTTTTTAAAAAACTTTTGTTTTCAATGTTGCATTTTACCACCATTTCAGAACATAAAAACGTATTAGTGGTATTTGTCTGATTTAAATTGGTCCTGTTATAACGAAAACTAAAAGGTAATGTTGTTTTTAAAAACCGTTCGATTTTGGCACATGTGCCAAAATCGGATGTTGCCAAAATCGAATGTTGCCAAAATCGAATGTTGCCAAAAACGAACGGGGTCTGTACAACTTTGATTTCCTGTTCTCTCTGTGGAAATAGAATATCGATGTCTTCAAATGAGTTTTAAAGAAAACAATTACCCACAATTTGATGTACGTAGTTTCTCGATTGAACAACAACGAACGAAGTTATGCTTATCTGAAGTTGTGACGTGAATTCACTAAGTTCAAACAAAACAGGGTAGTTGACTGAATTCACGTCACGAATATAAAGTTATAGCTGTGGTTATACTGAACAATTCTTTGAAGCCTTAAAACTGTATGTACACTTTCAAAAACGATATTATGTTGTTCCGACTTTTACAATCATAAATTCTCAGTATCTGCACCTAACATTTTCTATAGTTTGATTGGCAGTTGAAAAGCAACATATTGAGGGATCATATGTTAAAATTACTACTGTCTTCATTTAAAGATTCACCGGACGAACCACCCCAAGGCTGAAAGTCTCTATAATAAAGAAAAGAAAAAAAAAAGATTCCTACTTTAGACAAACATCATAAATAGGTTTTTATGCTCTAAAATGGTGATCAAATGCAACAATTAAAACCAAAGATTTTTAAAAATTTTATAAAGTACTCAAAAAAGACAAAAAGATGAAAAATTCAAAAAGTTAAAAAAAAAACAAATTCAAATAAAAGACTGAATATGACAAAAAACAACTGAAAAATGATGAAGAATGACAAAAACAGCCAATAAATATGACGGAAGAAAACAAATTATATAAACAAAACAAGAAAAATGCAAAATGCATCAAAAACATGATGCAAAAATAAAAAAAATACTACAAATGGTCGAAAATTTACTGAAAACAGCGTTTTTGAAAATAATCATACCTAGTTATTTTATAAAAATAACTAAAAAACAAGATGAGAAAAAAACCGTTCGATTTGGCAACACAAAATGTACGGGCATGTTGCCAAAATCGAACGGGGTCTGTATTGGGTGAAGGGCCTGAACCTCAAATTACCTTGGTTTGCATCAAGATAGCAATGTTCTTATATTATTAAATTTGTATTGATGGTATTGAAAAGCATTGCATTCGTTTAATAAATGGAATTCAAACGAAATTATTTTCACTTGTTTTTATTTTCTGGACAGTGCATATGCAGAAGATTTTTAATAAAATGTGTTGGATGATATGGGCTCCACGAAGAAACATATTAGATCTTATTTTTAGTTTCCAAGCTGTTTTATTTCCTTTTAACTTTGTTGTTGTTGTTAACTATTTATTTAACTTTTAACCATGAATAATTCAAAACTAATTGAATGGTTTATTATGAACATTATGATCTTTAAACTGCCACGAAGCCGAATAAATTTCAAAATTAAAACTGTTCCTCAAAATGAATTGGTACCCAACTCACGAACGACAAGATAGGGTTGTATTTTTTTGTAAATCAAAATTGATCAACAGCCAATTGATTGTCCAGCATTGATCTTTAATACACACTGAACCCAAATCCACTCTTAAAATACACATGATTTTTCACTTAAAAACAAGGATCCAGTGATTTTCTTCCATTCAAGTGCAACATATACATTTCACTTGGCAGTCACTTTCAAATTTCAAAGTGGATTCATCCACATTCACTTCAGTCGTCACTTGAATTTGAAGTGAGAAAAAATATTCACTTCCCCATCACTTGAATTTCAAGTGAATGTCAGGTTGTAATTGTGTTTATTTTCAGAGTTCAAAATGGCAAATTCTAAAGAGCAGCTTTTAAAGCTTATGCTGGATTTGGATTTTCCCCATTCTTTAATAGGCGATTTTGGCGGTAGTTTGTGTTAAACGTGATGTAAGAAAAAGTTTTTCAAATGTGTTATCATGTTTCAGCTTGTGGGTTGAACGGGACAGATTTTCTGGTTTGCAGCAGGGAAGATTTAGAAGTCGCACTATCCGCAGTAACCGATCTGCCTTGGGATAACGATGGAATTTTCCTTTCGCCATAAATTTATGGCGAAAGCGTAATGTAAGTATTTTGAAATCGAAGTGGTGTTCTATAAATGTTCTTTTATTTAAAAACGCGTGAGATAATTAACTAGAAACTTACTTAGAAACTCAGATAAATTTCACTCGAATTTCCTAGTTTAATTCACTTGACCGGTCACTTAAGTGAATTCACTTGACCCATCACTTAAAATTCAAATGAAATTACGTATGGCGAGAATTTACTACAGATGTCACTTATTTTTTAAGTGAAAATTATTTTGGGTGCAGTAAATTAAAATAAACAATTTCACATTGAAGTTAAAAACCATAGTGAATATCATCAGAGAATGAATTTCAAATACTTATAGGTGATCCAATCAAGACAGTTTTCATTTGACTTGTTAATTATCAAGTTTTTTTTCAAATTTATCTTGATAAAGCAGAATGGTTTCACGATGCCCCGGCAGATGGCGTATGGTTATAGGCGATTTGTAGTTGTATGGGTTCAACCTTCACTGATCCGTTTGGGTCTCTGGTGTCTGCGGTTATTTGTTCTTTTTGGTAAACGGATGTGCATTGAAGTTATGCAGGAGGCGCCATCTTGGTTTTCAAGATGGCGTCGGACGACAGAATTTGACTTCTACTCGTTGAGCCCTTTAACCCGATACCCATATTGTGGGTGGTTCATACGATTTTCTGTCGTTTACAGCATTTTGAAGTTGAGCGGAAGCCGCCATATAAGATTACAAGTTGGCGTTAAATGACGTAACTGACCATTTTCATCTAATATCCATATACAAGATGTATATCGTAGGTTTCATACATTTTTTCTGAAATTTACAGCATTTTCAAGTTAAGCGAAAGCCTCCATCTTGGATTCCAAGATGGTGACGGATGACGAAATTCTACTTCTATTCGTTGAGCCCTTTCACCTGATACCCATATTGTGGATGGTTCATACGATTTTCTGTCATTTACAGCATTTTGAAATTAAGCGGAGACGCCATTTTGGATTTCAAGATGGAGTCAGATGACGAAAGTCGACTTCTACTCGTTGAGCCCTTTCACCCAATACCCATATTGTGTGGGTTTCATACATTTTCCAGTTATTCACAGCATTTTGAAGTTAAGCGGAAGCCGCCATCTTTGATTACAAGATGGCGTTAGAAATTGAAATTTGATTCCTACCCGTCGAGCCCTTTTACCCAATACCCGTAATACGGAGGTTTAATGCCACCTATCATTGTATGGAATAACAAATTTGCTAAAATAAGTAATGAATGCTATGTTGATATCATTTACAGCTGCCCTTTATTTTCACTAGCTTCCGCATCGAACTTGGTTTATAACAAGTCGGCTGGAATATCTTAATTCGTTCACGCGAAGGCTCGGGATAATTTGTTCGGCAATCCATTCCATTCCATAATGTAACAAAATGGAATCATTCTGCTCTCGAATGGTTCGGAATGGTTGGCGTTTTGTTGATTCATTCGGGCATCTACTTAGCGACTCGATTTTCAACCCCTGAATTAGAGTCTGAAATCAAAGGTGAAAAGTGACATAAAAACTTATAATTCTGGAAATCTGTACAAAATTTAGAAAAATCTGTGAATTCTGTGAAAAATTCAAAAATTCTGTGATCTGTGACGATATTCTGCTCAAAATTCTGTGATTATACAGATTTTTCTGTGATTTCGGCAACCATGTTACAAGCCTCCTAACTTGCAAAAGTGTCATATTGACAATCTATGGTGGATTGAAGTAAATGTTAATCATTTGGTTAATTGAGACATATAGTTTTCCATGAAAATTAATAATTCAGGCAAAATCAGGCTTATTTCCATTAATCTAAAAAAAAACGGAGGGAGGAGCCGACCAAACATGCTAGTAAGATTACATTACTGACTAATTTTGCTAAAAATTAATTAGATTTCATTCATATTCCCAAAAGAATACAGACTTGTATAAGCCCACTAAAATTCTTTTATATATTTTTTTGCATTTTTAGAAAATTTATCTAAATAATTTTTTTTTTATTTGACATGAACCTTGATAACATCTAGAAATCATCTGAACGTAAATTTTCTAAAAATTCTGTCCATTTTCTTCTTTCGAGAACCACCATTTACCCTGCCAGAACGATTCCATTTAGCTTGCTTAAAAGGCCCAACTTCTAGCCTAACCCTAGCCTTCCAGGGTGGTGGCGCAAATTAAACAAATTGTTTATCTTTTGAGCTGGCAAACTTCCCTACTGTTGCACAGTTGTTCCCCAAGCCTATTTGGGGAACATAAACCGGGTTCCGCGGCAGGATCCTCCTAAACGCTGTTAATGTTTGCCGAAAAGAAAACGCTTCCCTTTCCTAGGAACCCCTTAAAAGTGGGGAAACCGAAGTCACTGCATTCCCTGAAGTTGGCACTTTCAAGAATTAAATTTTAAGTAGTTTCATGCATTAATGGGTTATCGCCATCCCTCCTGACTTTCATTCTTCTTTGTTGAACAGAATCTCCACTTTCATCCGAATTTTAGGGGGGTAACTTGAAACTTTCCGAACCCCGTCAAGGCTAGATACTTTTTACCGTTTTTTTCTATTCTTTTTTCGGGGAGTATAAATTTTACCGAAAGGCTTGAGGGAAATTGCCATTATCTGGCCTGATGCAGCAAAGTTTTTCGTTTGGATGGCAACAAAAAAGTTCCGCGTCCTAGCTAATATTAAAAGCAAATTTCCTGTTATTTATTTGCGTCTTGGGAAAACTAGCAATTTGGAATTAGCTGATGCAACCGATAAATTTTAAGGTTATTGCAAAATTCCTAGTCAGTTAGGCAAATTTCTTGTGTCTCAATCATTCGAATGTTGAATCAGTTTTGTCAATTTTCTTGCGTCATTCAATAAATTTAGAAATAAAAATAAATATTCAAGAAAAAGCTGTTTTGTATTTCCCTCGGAAGCATCTTGAACGGGTGAACTTTTCCATTAACAATTTTCTAAGAATGGGGCGTTATTTTCGGGCGTTGGGCTTTTCTTCTGGGACCTTCTGCTTTCTGGCCTTTTTTTTTCGTTTCTATGACAGCAGGAAACATCATCATGAGTAGGTACTCAATTTTCACTCATATTCAAAGCGAATTTTTATGCAAATGTTTTTCCCCACCCGTGACGAAATTGCTGGTCTTCGCTTTCGTACGAGTGAGTGTCGGAAGTTTGTATTTTTCTCCTGTTTTCGTGTTTATTCTAGTTTTGATTATGTGGGAGTAAATGTTTCTTGGTTGTTGCTGCTTTTCCCCCCCAGAGTATCTTCCTAAGCTTGTCTTCAGCTGGCATGCCATTGAGCAAGTTGTTATTTGACATTTCGGGGAATGTGTGTGTTCATATTTTTTTCTATGAATTTTGAATTTGGGGGGCTCACCCAACCGAATGATTATTATTATAATATTACGCTGTTTGTTTCGCACTTGAGATTCAACGTTGGTTTGAAAAGAATCGTGTTTTCTGTAAGGTTGACGCGGAACTTTGTAATTTTAAATTCAGCTTTCTCGACGAATAACAAATCGTATGTTGATCTTTTGTGTATGACAAAAATGACAAAAATGACAAAAATAACAAAAATGACAAAAAATGATAAAAATGACAAAAATGACAAAAATGATAAAAATGACAAAAATGACAAAAATGACAAAATGACAAAAATGACAAAAATGACAAAAATGACAAAAATGACAAAAATGACAAAAATGACAAAAATGACAAAAATGACAAAAATGACAAAAATGACAAAAATGACAAAAATGACAAAAATGACAAAAATGACAAAAATGACAAAAATGACAAAAATGACAAAAATGACAAAAATGACAAAAATGACAAAAATGACAAAGATGACAAAAATGACAAAAATGACAAAAATGACAAAAATGACAAAAATGACAAAAATGACAAAAATGAAAAAAATGACAAATATGACAAAAATGACAAAAATGACAAAAATGACAAAAATGACAAAAATGACAAAAATGACAAAAATGACAAAAATGACAAAAATGACAAAAATGACAAAAATGACAAAAATGACAAAAATGACAAAAATGACAAAAATGACAAAAATGACAAAAATGACAAAAATGACAAAAATGACAAAAATGACAAAAATGACAAAAATGACAAAAATGACAAAAATGACAAAAATGACAAAAATGACAAAAATGACAAAAATGACAAAAATGACAAAAATAACAAAAATGACAAAAATGACAAAAATGACAAAAATGACAAAAATGACAAAAATGACAAAAATGACAAAAATGACAAAAATGACAAAAATGACAAAAATGACAAAAATGACAAAAATGACAAAAATGACAAAAATGACAAAAATGACAAAAATGACAAAAATGACAAAAATGACAAAAATGACAAAAATGACAAAAATGACAAAAATGACAAAAATGACAAAAATGACAAAAATGACAAAAATGACAAAAATGACAAAAATGACAAAAATGACAAAAATGACAAAAATGACAAAAATGACAAAAATGACAAAAATGACAAAAATGACAAAAATGACAAAAATGACAAAAAATGACAAAAATGACAAAAATGACAAAAATGACAAAAATGACAAAAATGACAAAAATGACAAAAATGACAAAAATGACAAAAATGACAAAAATGACAAAAATGACAAAAATGACAAAAATGACAAAAATGACAAAAATGACAAAAATGACAAAAATGACAAAAATGACAAAAATGACAAAAATGACAAAAATGACAAAAATGACAAAAATGACAAAAATGACAAAAATGACAAAAATGACAAAAAAGACAAAAATGACAAAAATGACAAAAATGACAAAAATGACAAAAATGACAAAAATGACAAAAATGACAAAAATGACAAAAATGACAAAAATGACAAAAATGACAAAAATGACAAAAATGACAAAAATGTCAAAAAGACAAAAAGACAAAAATTACAGAAATTACAGAAATTACAGAAATTACAGAGATTACAAAAATGACAAAAATAACAAAAATGACAAAAATGACAAAAATGACAAAAATGGTAAAAATGGTAAAGATTACAAAAATTTCAGATAGGCAGATAGACGAAAAGAAAACAAACCGTTTATATACGTTTAGATTTTCGGTTCAATGATTAAACTTTATCAATACTTCATAGGTTTTATAATTTCGCACCTCAACTCAAAAACGATTTTCGCAATGAAGGGGTTCTTGAGTTTATTTCATAATGCAAATATCATAAACAGGAACGTTCAACGCTGAATACTTTATTCCACGATCTTCAAAGCGTCGAGATGGAAGAATTTAATTACCTATCTTACTGGCACTTCGGGCAGCGCCTCCGAAATGGTTTATTTATTTGGAAATTTTTGAATACATACCTGCGGTCAGGTATTTATTTCACTTTAATTTTCTTTCCCCTGTCTGGTAGCTGGAATTTTTCTTCGGAATATTAATTTTGCCGGGGAAGAAAAAAAACTTGAGACAAACCATTTCTTTTTGCCTATCAGTACTTATCTTTGAGGAGAGATTTTTCCTTGTTTTTTTTTATTGTCTTGGGGAATACAGAGTGGGTGGTCAAATGCTTGAAACAGTTGACCTCCAAGTGTGCAGATAATTATATTTTTTGTCTGTCTGTTTTTTTTTATTCCATTCAGGAAATTATTCCAAGGAATCTTTCGTTCTCTCTTGGCACTGAAAGGACCTTCCGCTGAATGGAATATTAATGACCCCTTGGATTACCGGGAACTGTCAAACAAGTTAATTCCCGAGGAAAGTTTTGCTTTATTTTAGCCCTTCCTTGAAACGAAGATTGAGAAAGTGCCTTTGTTGGGCTTCTTTTGTTCCAATGAAAATAGTTCTTCCATCACTAACAGTTCCGATCCCTTATTGATGAACTGAGTGACATTTTTGTTCCGGGTAATTAACCTTGACTTATCCAGTCAATTAAGTAATAAAGCTTAGTTCTTTTAGAAATGGGACAGTTACGAATGCGTGTATCTCAAAAACCTTTCTTTTGATCGAAATACTTTCTATGAAGGAAATGAAGGTAATCTTATGATCATTCATGAAAAAATTTGAAAAAAAATATTTATCGTTTTTTGTAAGAATAATTTCTACTTTATTCTTGGTACCTCCCATCGGCCAGCGCACACTTTTTTCAGTCATGATAATGATAAGTTTTTCAAACTAATACTTCATCTAATCTGTATTCTAGGTAGCTACATCTTCCTCCTTCAATTTCTGCTACTTTTTGGACCAAAACTTCTCTTTTAAAAGAAACTGAGAGAAATTTAGTGGATACAGCTTTTCGAAATTAACAAATTTGATTATTTTTGAGCCACTTTGTGAGCGTTTTTCATGAAATTTCTGCTGGCAAAATCTGGCAATAACGAAGTAAAACTATCATGAGATTGAACTTAAAGTATAATCGGTTGATATAGATCGTAGATTGCGAAGGTTACATAAAAGATTACTCTTTTTAGGCTTTTAAAAACAGCGAAAACCATAGTTTTCGTTTTGAAAATTATTGTTTTTTCCACAGGAGCACAATTTTGGCTAATCATAGTTTTTTATACAAAATCACCAGCAAATACATACTTCAATATACTCGGGACCTTGCCTCGAGCAGACATGGTATAGGATTCAAACGCTGGAATTTGCTTGAAATAGGGTATTCCATAAGTTTTGTCGTTCATCAGAAATCATCTGTCCCATAGCCTCGGAACTGGCTATACAGCTTACGAGCTGTGGAACTTGCGAAAATTTGCTATTTGAGGTAAGGTTTGAATTACTCATTACCAGGCATCACTTTCAGCTGATCGGAAAAAAAATGGAAATTTCAGCGATCTACCCTTAGTTTTTCGCTTAATGAAGAATATAAATGCTAGTACGAGACTTGACTTCCCTGATGACCCTTAGCCAAAGTTGCCGATCATGTGCTTCACTTCAATGCTTGATTTAAACTTTGTGGACATTTTTGACAGTATTTGCATACTTTTCCACCATTCACACACAGTAATTCTTCGAATAATCAACGGTTTTGTCAGCTAATAATTTGATAATGATGGAATTTGAATGAAACTGTGCAAAGTTATTTTTTCCTTTTTCTCTTGCATAGTAAATTTCTCAAAAACGCGTGAATTTTAAATTTCGAAAAAAAAAGGTCGGATAGTACTTTTTACAGGCAACAAAATGCTGTAAAAATTTCGAATGTCCGATTACTAGTAAACATGCTATTAGCAAAAGAAAGTGTCCCATTTCTAAAAGAACTAAGCTTTAGCTACCAAATGAGCGGAAGCTGCGAATGATCGATTTGAATTAAAAGGAAGAGCAAGTTATTCGAGGATACTTAAAGGAAATTTTGACGAGAATTCAGATTTATTTTTTCGAAATAGTAGAGGGGGTTCTAATATTTCGCAAATTAAATTGTGACATTTTTGTCATTTTTGTCATTTTTGTCATTTTTGTCATTTTTGTCATTTTTGTCATTTTTGTCATTTTTGTCATTTTTGTCATTTTTGTCATTTTTGTCATTTTTGTCATTTTTGTCATTTTTGTCATTTTTGTCATTTTTGTCATTTTTGTCATTTTTGTCATTTTTGTCATTTTTGTCATTTTTGTCATTTTTGTCATTTTTGTTATTTTTCCATTTTTTGAAATTTGGGAAATTATTATTATTCATAAAACATTTAAGTTCACAACATTTTTAAACTTTTTAAGTGGAAGATAATTTCAAATGTAAAATCAGATGTTTGATTCAAATGAAATTTAAAAAAATCATTAAGTTCTTTAAATTATTTTTTTTTAAATTTTATTGATTTTTTATTCTTGATATGATTTTTTATACATTATCTGTTAATTAGCAACTGAGGAAATTCAGCAAATAAATCCCACATCGAAGTCCTATAGTTGTTGCCCCTTTCCAGCTGGATGTCTTGATTTCTGATTGAGGCAGCTCAGATTTCCAATTATAAATCAAATTATCTCCACCACCCACCGGCTGCTGCAATCGAGAAGGTGGATTGATTCCCTTCCTAGCTAGACGGTGTGCTTTCGATTATGTAAAGCAAGTAAGTACCGTCAGATGGATCAGATCTTCCAGTCAGGCACCGCCCAAAGTGAACGTGAACCTATTTTAAAACTCAATCCACGTCTCCGAATTGCTGGAACAGCAGGAAGAGAGAAAATTCGGTTTGAGGAGAGTGTGGGAAACATTAATTGTTGAAATCACTTAATCCCATCGAGCTCAATTAAAATAATCTATTTTCCGCCCGCTGCCTTTCTCGATTTTCCACCCATCATCGCCCGATGGCTTCTTAACCTAGGACCCCTTTTTGCTTTCCGGGTTTGGCACTAACCGGGAGGCCGCAAAGCCGCTGATCTGGGTTTGCCTCAGAACCTGTGTCTGGCAAACTGGAGCAGGTGATTTCCCGATAACTTGTTCCAGGACTGAAACGTTTTCAGTCTGGATAGGAAACTGGCTTGGTTCTTGTGGCTTTTGATCTTCTGGGAAGTTTGAATCTTGTTTTTGATTAAAATAAAATGTTAATTTGTTTCTTGCAAAAATGCATTTAAAATTTTTACTCTTAATTTAAAACTAACCATATTGGTAACATTTTCCATCTTCCAGGATGTTGCTTTCCCGAAAAACTTACTCTTGCTGATGATTTTTCCCAAATTAGCTTGCATTTATTATTTATTTTTTTCGTTGAAATTCAACGTCGACCAGATGCTCTCGAAAAAAAATTAATTAGTTCAATTTTGCAAAATTCTTTCTCCCTAATTGGGCGTATCAATTTTCTTGCGATGAAACCAAGTTCGAAAAATTCACAAACTTCTCCAAACCCAACTCGGTAAGCAATTAATTAAGAAACTTCCCTGCCAGAACAAGTTTTATTCATAGTGCGGCTTCTGTGTTGAGTTTCGATTTGAAGCGTTTCCATTAAGGGCCCATTAGAAACCAATTGCAACTGCAACTTGCTGATCGGTTCTTTTCGTTGCATCCCGAGTGTACCTACCCTTTTTTAATCGATTCAATTCAATTTGAAGTGTACTCTCTGGAGCCACTCCTGCAGCTGAAAGTTTGTTATTCAACGAATACATGAATTTTGAATTGCGAACCCACTTGTGAAGTAGTAGCTGAGTAGGGTGGCGATAATGGCGAAGTCCGTATCCTCTTCAGGCGGACATCTTGCGTCATTAACTATTCACGGAAAGTAGCATTAGTGAGGAGCCACAACCGCGGAACAAATCTTGGCCCAACCATCAGAAGACTAACAAGCCAGAAGCAACGAGATCCATCCGCTGACGAAAACCATCGACGTCGACGGGGTTGCTTTTGGGGTTTTGGATATTTCACATCACGTGCCGAAGATTACTGTTCATCGCAACCCGTTCAGTTTCGTTCCTTCGTTCGTTCGTTGCTACCTTTTATTGCAAAATAAATCCTACGGAGAAACTAGCAAATTTCCAGCATTCGAGCGATTCTGTGATACGTGCTAGGTGAGATCAATGATTTTCGCTGAGCAAGTGAGTTTTTAAAATTTGAGAAACCTTCGAGAATCAACGTCAATTGTAACATAGATTTTTTGACAATTTTGAAAATCTTAAGTTGTCAATTTTAACTGTTTTCACACAACTTCGATATAATTTTGTTATAATTTTGACATAAGTTTGACACAATTTAGACACAATTTTGACACAATTTTAACACAATTTTTCACTCAGTTTTGACAAAATTTTTACACAATTTTTACATAATTTTCACACAATTTTAACACAATTTTAACACACTTTTAATACAATTTTTACACAATTTTGACAGAATATTGACACAATTTTGACAATTTTGACAATTTTGACAATTTTGACAATTTTGACAATTTTGACAATTTTGACAATTTTGACAATTTTGACAATTTTGACAATTTTGACAATTTTGACAATTTTGACAATTTTGACAATTTTGACAATTTTGACAATTTTGACAATTTTGACAATTTTGACAATTTTGACAATTTTGACAATTTTGACAATTTTGACAATTTTGACAATTTTGACAATTTTGACAATTTTGACAATTTTGACAATTTTGATAATTTTGACAATTTTGACAATTTTGACAATTTTGACAATTTTGACAATTTTGACAATTTTGACAATTTTGACAATTTTGACAATTTTGACAATTTTGACAATTTTGACAATTTTGACAATTTTGACAATTTTGACAATTTTGACAATTTTGACAATTTTGACAATTTTGACAATTTTGACAATTTTGACAATTTTGACAATTTTGACAATTTTGACAATTTTGACAATTTTGACAATTTTGACAATTTTGACAATTTTGACAATTTTGACAATTTTGACAATTTTGACAATTTTGACAATTTTGACAATTTTGACAATTTTGACAATTTTGACAATTTTGACAATTTTGACAATTTTGACAATTTTGACAATTTTGACAATTTTGACAATTTTGACAATTTTGACAATTTTGACAATTTTGACAATTTTGACAATTTTGACAATTTTGACAATTTTGACAATTTTGACAATTTTGACAATTTTGACAATTTTGACAATTTTGACAATTTTGACAATTTTGACAATTTTGACAATTTTGACAATTTTGACAATTTTGACAATTTTGACAATTTTGACAATTTTGACAATTTTGACAATTTTGACAATTTTGACAATTTTGACAATTTTGACAATTTTGACAATTTTGACAATTTTGACAATTTTGACAATTTTGACAATTTTGACAATTTTGACAATTTTGACAATTTTGACAATTTTGACAATTTTGACAATTTTTACAATTTTGACAATTTTGACAATTTTGACAATTTTGACAATTTTGATAATTTTGATTGTTTTGACTGTGTTGATAATTTTGACCATTTTGATCGTGATTAATACCACAGTCTCTTCATATTCTAACTTTTCGTTTCTGTTCTCGCATAGGGCCTGAAAACGTCGAATTTATTTTTCTTGTGAAACTATCACCAGAAAAAAGCCATTAGCTTCATTTTTTTTTTAATTTGAATTTTCTTATTTATTATCTTAAGAAAAGAAGGATTCTTTTATTCAGTCCAATGCCAAAAATAAACTCAACATTTCATTGTTTTCTCTTTTTGCAGGTAAGCTTTGGCCCTGGTTAGATGCATCAAGCAACTGAAAACTGATCTGCTAATGAAGCCAATCATTTAGTAAGTATTTGTTATTTCGATTTTAGTAAAACTTTGAGAAAATAATAATTTTTACTTGTAATTCATACTTTCCAACGCTTTTAATTGATTATGTATAAATTAATAAAAAATAAAAAAAAAACAGTTTTTTGTACTAAAACAACTCTACCTTTTAAGACCAATGTACCATGGAATAAATTTTACCATGAATGTCAAATATTTTAAGCCGCTGGTTGTCCTGAAATAATACCAATAATACGTTTCTTATGTGAAATTTTCTCAGAAATTAAGATCTTTCGTAATCTTATGCACTTATGCCGCTTTCAGCACAAACAAATGAAAATTGCTTTTTTTTTATATCTATAGGTTAGCATTTTGAAAACCAACCAAATACATTTTGTAAATTGACCCAAAACACTGCCTTGTGAAAAAATTCAGCTCAATTGAACTTAATTTAGGGGTGCCCCAAATACCCTCAAAGTTTCAACCCCAAAAAATCACCATAAAGGAGACCAAAGAAAATTAGAAAAATCGGCAAACGACACTTTTAATAAAACCATAAGTTGGCATAGCTGTGCTATTTGTGTAATTCATTAGAATTTATGACATTTTGATTTCAATTTGCAATCTTTTATCACATTATTGGGGCCTGAGTGATGTCTAGTTCTCATCGAAACCAAATGATGGTACACCTAATCATGACATCATTTCCACCTCAATTTTCTACTCGATTAAAAGAATTAAAGCTTGGTGATGCCTTGTTTTGTTATCTAGGAAAAAACAATGCCAAGTAGTGCTTTCATTTTGGTCTCACGCCTTATTAAGCTATTGGTTTGGCATAATTTTTTTTTCGATATATTGATGCTTAACTCTCATCCGTTCGGAAAATTTTACCCGTTAGAGTTTCGGAGTGTCAATTTGACGCTGAAATTAGAAGCAATAGGTTGCGGACAAGGATATATATTTATTTGAATTTTTTTAAGATCATGTCCACCCAAATGTAGAAAAGTGGTGTAAAAACCGAACTTTTCAATCAATAAACCGTAAAAATTGTTTCAGTCACACCAGATAAATTTTGAAAAAAGGATTGCAAAGCTGACGCAATTTGGCACATTTTCTCAACTTTAGATATTCTAAATACGAAACGCAGAATTTTTGACAGATTTTCAGAGTTAGCTTTATTTTTGAACTTTAAGAAAAAAAAATTCTTAGATTTTCTTGCACTTGAAATCAACTTTGCATTGAATTTCTGCAATAAATCTATATTCATCAGGAAGGCAATTTTATACCGATTCTAGTGGTGTATTTAATTTAAGGTTTTCAGAAAATTTTCAGCACGTATCCCGGCTATTTTATGTTAAAACCCTGGCAAAATCCGAGAATTTGATTTGAAATTGTTGTCCAAAAATCCGGGTAAATCCGCGCAATTCTGTCAAAATTCGGGAATTATTTTTAAAAAATATTTAATAAAAAAGTTTTCATCAATACTCATCTGCTGATTTAAATTTAAATCGTACTCTAAGCTTCCAAAAAACCTGTCATGATTATTTCCATAAAACTTGCTTTAAAAGTTTCGTTTTGGGCCCATAAGTTAACCAAATTTCAATATAATCGAGGCACTTGGGATCAGAGGGGTGCAAGTTCCTAAATGATAGTTTCGAGAAAACGCGCTTCAAAGTTGGGAAGGTGCTAGATTTTCAATATATTTTTGCAATTCGAGCAGTTCTAAGGGCATATAGTCGTTGTCACTGGCCCATTTAACTGGAACAGAAGCTTTAGAAGAAAGAGCAGTTTTAATTCAATCGAAAAACTGTTAATAAAATATATACAAAATAGGAGCTTTGCACCAAATGTACGATAAAACGTGAAGAAATGCTAGGTATACTTCAATCAAAATTAATGGTTTTGGGACTTGCACCCCTTTGATCCTGAGGACCTTAATTTGTATTTTTTTTTGTTTGATCTGGCAAATAAAGTCCGGGCCAGGCCGGACTTTTCCTAAATTTTGTATTAAATATCCAGACAAATCCGGATTTAACCGGGCAATCTGGCAACCTTAATTTAATACAATTGCGCTGCGCTTTACCAAAATATGATGTGTCAAATGTGTCAATTTACTTCAAATTCACAATCCACTTTTCAAAGTTTTCTACTGTGACTGGCACAATTTTGGCGGTTGATTGGTTGAAAAGTACGGGATTTAAATCTAAAAAAAAAAAAAATCAAAAAAAAAATATATTCTTATGCACATTGTATAGTTTCTTATTTCAGCACTCTTGAGCACTAAATGAATTGTTTTTTAGCATTCCGCAGCTGATCTAAAGCTTAGTTCTTCTAGAAATGGGAGGGAATAAAGGTAATCTTATGATAATTCATGAAAAAAATTGAAATATTTTTTTTATCGATTTTTGTAAGAAATATTTCTACTTTATTTCAGGGATATCTTATCGGCGGGCGAACACTTTTTTAGTCGTGATATTGATCTGTTTTTCAAGCTTTTACTTGGTCCGGTTTGTATTTTAGGTGCCTGCATTCTCTACCTTCAATTTCTGCTATTTTTCGTTCCGATACTTTTCTTTCAAAATAAACTGATGGCAATTTAGTGGATACAGCGAAATAACAAAACTTGATTATTTTTGAACCCCTTTAAAGCGTTTTAAATGGAATTTCTGCAGGAAAAATCTGACAATATCGAAGTAAAACCATCATGAAATTAAACTTTAAGTATAATCGGTTTGTATGGATCGCAGGTTGCGAAGAGTACATACAAGATTATCTACTCTTTTGAAGCTTTTAAAACAGCGAAAACTAAAGTTTTTGTTTTGAAAATTGTTGTTTTTTTTCCACAAGAGCCGAATCTTGGCAATTCATGATATTTTTATATTAAACTTATATTTAAATTGTGCTTTAATATGTATGTTGCTTCCAAACGCTGAAATTAGTTGAAATGGGGTTTTTCATTAGTTTTGTCGTCCATCAGAAATTATCTGTCTTATATTCTCGATTCCTGCTATACAGCTTACGAGCTCTGGAACTAGAAAAAATTGTTATTTGAGGTTAGGTTTGAATGACTCATAACTCATTTTCGCTTATTGAAAATCAAAAATGCTGGTAAAAGACTCGACTTCCCTGATGATCTTTAACCGTAGTTGCCTATCATGTGCTTCACTTCAATGCTTGATTTGAACTTTGTGGATATTTTTTACAGTGTTGGCATACTTTTTCATCACTCACACACAGTAATTCTCTGATTAATCAACGGTTTTGTCAGCTATCAGTTTAATAAAGGAAATTGTGCAATTTTTTTTCTTTTACTCTAATATCGTAAGTATCTCAAAAACTCGTAAATTTTAATTTTGGAAAAAATTAGCCGAGTAGTACTTTCTACAGGCAGCAAAATGCTGTTAAAATTTTAAATGTCCTATTCCTAGTAAATGAGCTGTAAGCAAAAGAAAGTGTCTCATTTCTGACAGAACTAAGCTTTACACTCTTTTTTCCGAAGCATGTTTTTCCGATTTTTTTTTCTCAAATGTTGAATTATAAAAAATCAAATAGTTTTAACTGAATATTGTCTGAGAAATATATTTGAGTTACGTTAAGATATTTCCAAAACTATTAGTTTTATGAAAATCGTTAGAAAAACAAGAGAGATGCCTATAGCGATTTTAAACGAGATGTGTCAAATTTACACTCAAGGTCTAAATAGGGAATTTTGTCTAGTCTTTCAGGATGCTTCCATAAAAAAGAAATGATACCAAATCAAAGATTTCATGAATTCATCGAAGGTCCCAGCAGATTCTGGCTGCCCTTGAATAAACATTTAAGCATCCAAACTTCCAATAGTGTCATATTAACACGGATGAGGGTTAAATGAAACTTGATTTTACCATCGAGCAAAAATACGATACTAAATTATGCTATCATTTTTACATTGATAGCTCATTTTGATAACTGATTGCTTTCGATTCAGGCATCAAAGTCTGCTCGGAGAATAAGATTTTGATTCTGATCTAAAATCTCATTTGAATCTGGTTATGATCTTTTTCCAAATCAGATCTAGTTGCATTGTTGCAAAACCTGATCTAGAAAGTGATTTCGCTCAAGACCTCGATCCAAATTTAGATCATTTTCCTAGAGATTGAACTGTTCCCGCTCCAATGATGTCTTCAACCCTCTTATGTTGTTTGTCTTTCCGAGCAACTTATTACTGATAAAGTCATATGAGAGCTTTTCTTGCTAATACTCTGTAACTTTTTTTCATTAGTCTGTAATATCTATATCTATCTATATACACTGCCGGCCAAAAGTTTGGGATCACCCACTAAAAAACATGCAAATTTTGATCGTTCATATCACAGCCGTCTGAGGACATATTGAAAATCTTCTGATCTCATTTGAAAGATAATGAGCAATAGCTATCTCGGAGGTATTTTTTCCAAATATAATGTTTTAGTTTTGAACTTAAAACTTAACCTAAAGTTATACTATTTTCAAAAAATCGCACTCAATATTCAAAGCCGATCATCTCGGGATAGGGTGGACCAAATCTCAAAATTTGAGTGGCATTAGAATTCCTGTTCTTTACTTCTCAAAACACAATCAAAAAATTTTGTGAAAAAATTCAAAAACGTATTTTTAATTAATAAAATAGACACTTGAGTTATCGTCCAAAAGTTTGGGATCACCTCTTTGTATGATGGGTTTGGGATCATTTTTATAAAAACATGCAAATTTGTTTTATTCATATCTTTCTCATCTAACATCTTATTTCAGATCTGAAGGGTTCATTTGGAAGCTAAGGAATTGTTGTTTTTCATTAAATTCATTCAAAAATTATATTTTGAAGTGATAACCATAAAAAAATCACCTTTAATTAATTGTTTTTTTGAAAGTTCCCAGATTTTTTTTATAGTTCTCACCTTAAAATATAATTTTTGAATGAATTTATTAAAAAACAACAATTCCTTAGCTTCCAAATGAACCCTTCAGCTCTGCAATACGTTGTTAGATGAGAAAGATATGAATAAAATAAATTTGCATGTTTTTATAAGAATGATTCCAAACTCACCATACAAAGAGGTGATCCCAAACTTTTGGACGATAACTCAAGTGTCTATTTTATTAATTAAAAATACATTCTTGAATTTTTTCTCAAATTTTTTTGATTGTGTTTTGAGAAGTAAAGAACAGGAATTCTAATGCCACTCAAATTTTGAAATTTGGTCCACCCTATCCCGAGATGATCGGCTTTGAATATTGAGTGCGACTTTTTGAAAATGTTATAACTTTAGGTTTAGTTTTAAGTTCAAAACTAAAACATTATATTTGGAGAAAATACCTCCGAGATAGCTATTGCTCATTATCTTTCAAATGAGATCAGAAGATTTTCAATATGTCCTAAGACGGCTGAGATATGAACGATGAAAATTTGCATGTTTTTTAGTGGGTGATCCCAAACTTTTGGCCGGCAGTGTATGTATATAAAAATGAATTTCTGTCTGTCTGTCTGTCTGTCTGTTCCCTATAGACTCGAAAACTACTGAACCGATTTGCGTGAAACTTGGCGTATAAGGGTATTGGAGGCCGGGGAAGGTTCCTATAATAGTTTGGGACCCCTCGCTATTCCTGGAAGGGGGGAGGGGGTCTTTCATTTGAAAGTAATAAGTCTTCATAACTCGAGAACCCATCAAGCAAATCAAACCAAACTTGGCATGGGAGGGAAGTTGGGTACGAGGAATGTTTCTAGAAATATTTGGTACCCCTCCCTCCTTCGAGTGGGGAGACAGAAAGGGGGGAGGGGGCTTACCTTACAATTTTGTACAGAACTGGAGAACTAATCAAGCTAATGGAACCAAATTTGGCATGGGAGGGTAGTGGAATACGAGAAATGGTTCTATGATTATTTCAGACCCCTCCCTCCTTCCAGTGGAGATACAGGGAGAAGGTAGGGGGGCTTCCAGAACTTTTTTATTGCATAACTTGAAAACTATTCGAGCAAATAAAACCAAATTTGGCTAGGAAGGGTGTTAGGGTACGACAAATATTTCTATGAATATTTGGTACCCCTCCCTCTTTCCAGTGAGGAAATAGAAAGTGGGGAGGAAGCTCCTTTACAATTTTCAGCATAACTGGAAAACTAATCAAGCAAGTGATGTGGGAAGGTATTTGGTTACGAGAAATGTGTCTATGGTAGTTTGAGAACCCTTCGTTCTTAAAGTCGGAAAATCTTAAGAGTGGAGAGTGCTCCCATACAATTTGTTTTATCACACGGGAACTTACCCAGCAAATGGAACGAAATTTGGCTTGCGAGGCAATTTGAGCACAAAGAATGTTTCTGTGAATCTTTGGTACTGCTACCTCCTTCCAGTGGGGTGATTGGAAGGAGAGGGGGGAGGGGTCCTTTATATTTTTTTCGCATAACTCGAGAACTCATCGAGCGAATGGAAACAACTTTGGCATGGAAAAGCATTTGGATACGTAAAATGGTTATTTCCTTTTTTGAGACTTTGTCATTAGAAGAAATTTCTCCTCGCATGAGACTCTGACAAAAGAATTTATCGACTCACCTGAGGCTTCACCTTACCATGCGGTTACGAGTCGACCAGGTTCGCGTTCAGAATTTTTGACGATTTTCCACCCGTTTGCATCCAGGCCCAGGTACAGGAATCAAAGTTTTCCAAAATAAAAAGATGAGTATTTAGTATTGAAAAAATAGTCATTCATTTAAAATTTTTATTTAAACCTAACCTAACTACTTAAAACTAATTCTAAAACTTTAAATTAAAAAAAAATGTTAAAACTTAATACTAGATGTGTGTGTGTATAAGTGTATTTATGTCTTAAACTAAAGTGTATCCCTCGACGACAGCCATCATATAAAGCATGCACGCATGCAATCCAAGCCGGAATCCATTTTGTTCGGATTGGCTTTTGGCGTCATCAAAATAGCCACTCTGGATACTTGTTTAAAGAATAAAACAAGTTCCGGAAAGAAATAGGTCTGCAGGGAAGACCAAGAAGCAAATTAGAAAATTTATCCATTTTCATGAGATTTAGTATCTTACCGATCTCATATCCACATAATGGAACCTAGCCCATCATTGTGGGGTCCATCATCCAGGAAGTGAAAACCATGCAGAAAATATCTTATTCGTTCGGCGAAACCAGTTTTCACTTAGACGGCCCTGTACGTAAAATGTGGACTTTGTATGTATCGGATATATGACAATCATTTCTAGATTTTTTTTTTACCTTTGTGATCACAATTACACCAAATCGCAGAAATTATCAACGCTCAGCCTTGTAGCTGCGTTATCGGTCAGGCACTTATAAGTTATTGGTCACCGGTAGTAATTTTCAAATCACTTACTACAAGCCGGATTAAAAACGGTTTCAATGTCACAAAAAACGGTTAGACACTCTTATGCTTGATAACCACACGCCTGCTTTACGGTTAACCGACAACTGGTACTGATGTCTACTTTGCAGCGTGGTTGAACACTCGATCGGTAGTTGATTTCATTTAGTTCGATTGGAGTTCTGGGAGACTCCGACACCTTGAGTATACTACTCAGTTGAGTATCCTCTACTGAGTAGTGATGAGAGACGTTTGTGGTGTTAAACAAGTATACTGTCTACTCATACCATGTAATGAGGGTGATGATGATTGTCAGCTATTGCGGGGCTTAGTGGATTTTATATTGCCGATGATTAATTTGATAAGTAATGAGATCCTATTGTGTTCGAGTGGCTATTTGATTACACGTTCAATTGTATTGTGATGTGTCATGGATTGTTAGTGTAATGAAATGAGTGTAAGAACAAGATTTTTCCCAACTTTCATGCCCTTCCCTGGGTGGAGGGACAATACCATGTCCAAGGCATCGAATTTATTACCGCAGACGATCGTTACCACTGGATGGGTTACAACTTCTTTCTCCTTCAATTGGGGATACAGTTACGGAAGACGGGAGTACACATACGATTGTTTAGCATTAATCAAGAACTTATCTAACAAATGGAACCAAATATTGGCTTGGGAACAATCATACAATCGAGCAAATGAAACAGAACAGCATAGCATAGTATAGGAGTGTATTTAAATACACGGAATGTTTGATCTTGCGCCCCGCCAGAATATAGGTTGGAAGAGGGGCTCCGATACAAATTTTATAGCATAACTTGCCACTAATAAAGCAAACGAAACTAAATTTGGCATGAGAAGGTATTCGAGCACAAGAAATGTTTTTCCGGTGGTTTAACACCCCTCCCTCCATTCAGTGGAACGATAAAAAGTGGGAAGAGGGTCACTCATACATTTTTTAAAAAATATTTCGATAACTAATCGAGAAAATGGATCCAAATTTGCATGGGAGCATATTGTGTACGGGCAATGTTACTTCGATGGTTTTAGGTCCCCTCATCTTATATATAAAGTGGAAAGAGGGTCATCCATTGTTTGAATATCTCGAGATCTTATAGCGAAGGGAGCCATATATGACATGGGATCGTATTTGTATACAAGAAATGTTTTTCTGATGTAACGAGAACAAATGGGTGAAAAAAATGTCCCTTGCCGTTATTTTGATTCAAAAAATGTTCTATGAAAGTTTGAGACCCACTCCATATTAAAAAAGGACAGCGAAGATCTATATATAAACAAAATATTTTGGCATTAGTTATAAACTTATGAAGCAAAGGGATCCAGAATCATAAAAAGGATTAAAACACGGATTTAAAAAAAAAATGATTTAGTCTTTAAAATAAAAAAGTTGCAATTTTATTTCAATGAAACATTTCAATAATTTTAAATTGAATTAAAAATTTTGTGCAAAAAGATAACAAGTTGTATAGCTAGGAACCACAAATTTCAATAAATTTTGGAAGGTGTAGCAAAACACACCGGGTCAGCTAGTCTATATATATATAAAAATGAATTTCTGTCTGTCTGTCTGTCTGTCTGTCTGTCTGTCTGTCTGTCTGTCTGTCTGTTCCCTATAGACTCGGAAACTACTGAACCGATTTGCGTGAAACTTGGTAGGTGGGGGCATTGGAGGCAGGGGAAGGTTGCTATTATGGTTCGAGACCCCTCCCTTTCTCATGAAAGGGGGGAGGGGCCTCCCAAGCAAAAGTCAATTTTTCGCATAAATCGAGAACGCATCAAGCAAATGGTATCAAATTTAGCATGGGGTGGTATTTGGGAACAAGGAATATTCTTATGAATATTAGGTACCCCTCCCTCCTCTCAATGGGGTGATAGGAAGGGGGGAGGGGGCTACCTTACAATTTATCATACAACTCGAAAACTAATCAAGATATTGGAACCAAATTTTGCATGGGAAGGTATTTGGATACGAAAAATAATTCAATGGTTATTTGAGACCCCTCCCTCTTTCCAGTAGAAAGGGGTGGGGGGGGGGGCTCTTTCATATTTTTTTACATAACTCAAAAAATAATAAAGCTAATGGAACCAAATTTAGCATGCAAGGATATTTGGATACGAAAAATATTTCTATGATTATTTGAGACCCCTCCCTCTTTCCAGTAGGGAGATATTAAGGGGGGAGGGGCCTCTTTTATAATTTTTTACATATCTCAAAAACTAATTAAGCTAATGGAACCAAATTTGGTATGGGCGGGTATTTGGGAACGTGACATGTTCTAATGATTGTCTGAGGCCCCTTCCTTCTTCCAGCGGGGAGTAAGGAAAGAGGAAGGGGAGTTTCAAACAATTTTTACTGCATAACTCGAGAACTACAACCGCAAATGGAACCAAATTTGACGTGGAACGATATTTGGGTACGAGAAATGCTTCTATGAATATTTGGTATCCCTCACTCCTTCAAAGAGTGGGATGGAAAGGTGGGGGAGAGGTCTCCCTTACAATTTTCAGTATAACTGGAGAGCGGATCGAGCAAATGGTACCATTTTTGGCATGTGAGTGTATTTGGATACGAGAAATAATCCTATAATAAATTTAAGCCCCATTTATTTTCAGCGGGAAAATATAAAGGGAGAAAGGGGGGCTTTCATACCATTTTTTTTGCATAACTCGAGAATTAATTGATTAAATGAAACCGAATTTGTCATCATAAAGTATTTGAGTACGAAAAATACTTTTATGAATATTAAGTTCTCGCCCCTTCATGGAAGGGGTATGGTACTTCCTTTAAAGTTTATGCATAACTCAAGAATTTACTACGCAAACAAAACCAAATGTGGCATGGGATGGTATTTCAATGCGAGAATTTTTTCTATGTGAAACAATTCTTTTTTAGCAGTAGGATGATAGAATTGGGATAGGAAAGAATAGGAAGGGAAGAGGAAAGCTTACATTTCACTTTTTTTTTTACAAAATCCGAGAAATGGACAAAACTTAACATGAAAAGTCATTTTGGTATGATTCTATGATTATCTGACTCACCATCCTCCTTTCAGTGAGTAGAAGGAGGGAGGTGAGCCCAATACAATTTTGTTAGCATAAGTTCTCAATTCATGCTAACGAAGCCAACAAATGGAAACAAATATGGCATGGAAAGGTACTTGGTTACGAGATATGTTTCTACGAATGTTATAGACCCTTACGCTTTACAGAGTAGAGCGGGGAAGAAAGGAGGGGGCTCCATATAAATTATGTTGTAAAGCTTAAAAACTTATTAACCAATGGAGCTATATTTGATATAAGAGAATTTTTGTGCACGAAAAAATGGGCAGATATTATTAAAGATCACGATCTCCATTCAGCAGGGGGTGAAGGGAAGGACAGGAGGGGCTCTCTTATCAGTTTTTAGTATAAATCCAGAGAATATCAAGCCAATACAACCATATTTTATAAGTTAGATTGTTTGTGTACGATTAATTTGAGACCCTCCTTTTTCAGGGCGAAGCTTGAAGAAAAAGATTGAAATTATCAGATCTTTAACACAAATTTATAGCTCAAAATTCAAATAATTTGTTTAAGTCATCTTTGTGTTGCAATTCGAAACTCCAGCTGCAGCTCACATTTTATAGCCGTTGCTTATGAATTATGTATAAATTTGATTTAAAATAATGCCAACAAAACAATGAAAATATGAATAATTTCTGAAAATATCGTTTGATTTTGAAAGGTGTAGCAAAGCACACCGGGTCAGCTAGTCTATATATATAAAAATGAATTTCTGTCTGTCTGTCTGTCTGTCTGTTCCCTATAGACTCGGAAACTACTGAACCGATTTGCGTAAAACTTGGCTGGTGGGGGTATTGGAGGCCGGGGAAGGTTCCTATTATGGTTTTAGACCCCTCCCTCTCTTAATAAGGGAGGGAGGGGCCTCTCAAACAAAAGACAATTTTTTGCATGACTCGAGCACCCATCAAGCAAATGGTATCAAAATTGGCATGGGAGTGTATTTGGGTACGAAGAATTTTCCTATGAATATTAGGTACCCCTCCCTCCTCTCAGTGGGTTGATAGGAAGGGGGGAGGGGGCTTCCTTACAATTTTTCATATAACTCGAAAACTAATCAAGATATTGGAACCAAATTTGGCACGGGATGGTATTGGGATACGAAAAATATTTCAATGATTATTTGAGACCCATCCCCCTTTTTGTAGAAAGGGGGAGGGGCCTCTTTCATATTTTTTTACATAACTCAAAAACTAATAAAGCAAATGGAACCAAATTTGGTATGGGAGGGTATTTGGATACGAAAAATGTTTTTATGATTATTTGAGACCCATCCCTCTTTTCAGTAGGGAGATATTAAGGGGGGAGGGGCCTCTTTTATAATTTTTTACACTACTCAAAAACTAACAAAGCAAATGGAACCAAATTTGGCATGAACGGGTATTTGGGAACGTGACATGTTCTAATGATTGTTTGAGAACCCTTTCTCCTTCCAGTGGGGAGAAAGGAAAGAGGGAGGGGAGTTTCATACAATTTCTACATCATAACACAAAAACTACAACAGCAAATGGAACCAAATTTGGCATGGAACGATATTTGGGTACGAGAAATGCTTCTATGAATATTTGGTATCCCTCACTCCTTCAAAGAGGTGGATGAAAAGGGGAGGAAAGGTCTCCCTTACAATTTTCAGTATAACTGGAGAGTTGATCGAGCAAATTGAACCATATTTGGCATATGAGGGTATTTGGATTCGAGAAATGTTTCTATCAAAAATTGATGCCCCACCTTTTTTTCAGCGAAAAAGATATTAAAAGGGAAAGGGGAGCTTCCATATAATTTTTTTGCATAACTCGAGAATTTATCGAGCAAATGAAACCAAATTTGGCATCAAAAAGTATTTGAGTACGAAAAATACTTTTTCTATGTGAAACAATTCCTTTCTGGCAGTAAGAGAATAGAATTGGGAATACAGCAAGGAAAGAGGAAAGCTTATATTAAACTTTTTTTTACAAAATCCGAGGAATTGACCAAACTTAACATGGAAAATCATTTTGATATGATTTTATGATTATCTGACACACCATCCTCCTTTCAGTGAGTAGGTACATAGGACGAGGGTGGTGAGCCCAATACAATTTTGTTAGCATAAGTTTTTAATTAATGCTAACGAAGCCATCAAATGGAAAAAAATGGCATGGAAAGGTACTTGGTTACGAGATATTTTTCTACGATTGTATAGACCCTCACGCTTTACAGTGTAGAGAGGGAAAGAAAGGATTTAAGTCATATTTGTGTTTCAATTCGAAACTCCAGCTGCAGCTCTCATTGTATAACTGTTGCTTTTGAATTATGTAATAATTTGGTTTAAAATAATACTAACAAAACAATAAAAATTTGAATTATTTCTGAAAATATCATTTATTGTTGAAGGGTGTAGCAAAGCACACCGGGTCAGCTAGTGTCTATATATAATTGACAAAGATGCTGATATAATTTTTTATTTTATGAAATTAATTTGCGGCTTTATCGGTGAGGGTTAAAGAGTTGAAATGAAAGACGGATGAATATCAGAAGAAAATTCTAAGGTGGTGAAAAGAGCGAAGAGCATTTGAAATAGTAACTTGACCACATACTAAATTCTTTGTCCCACACCAATTAACTGTATTGAAGAAGTAGTACCTGTTGTGTCACCACGAGAGAAAGCCAAGTTTTCGCGTTTTTAACTTCTAGTATAATTCTCAACCTCGTTGTCGTTAAAGTAAAAAAATCAGGATGAATAATAAAGAATAGCAAAAGTATATCTAACTGACATATCTCGTTGGGGCATCCAGTGATGACGATCTTTGATGATGTAACAAAACAGTACCCAATAGACAAATGATTACCCAATAGAGAAGGCACTACGTTTTTCGATACAGTTAATTATGGATGGTTCGACCGCCATGTGAATGCACATGTGTCGAACACATGCACATGTGCATTCACATGGCGGTCGAACCATCCATAATTAACTGTATCGAAAAACGTAGTGCCTTCTCTATTGGGTACTACTTCTTCAATACAGTTAATTGGTGTGGGACAAAAAATTTAGTATGTGGTCAAGTTTCTATTTCAAATGCTCTTTGCTCTTTTCGCCACCTTAGAATTTTCTTCTGATATTCTATCCGTCTTTCATTTCAACTCTTTAACCTTCACCGATAAAGCCGCAATTAATTTCATAAAACAAACTCACGGTGATTTCTCTTCTTAAAGCAATAATGTTTTATGTATTCAAACTAGAACTGTCTTAGGAATGCAAAAATCCGATTTAATTCATAAAAAGACTTTTTATATATGTAATTACAAGTTGGTAATGCACCCGAAGCAACTTCAAATCCCTCAACAAGATCGCTAAGACTCTCAGACCATGATTTGATTATCAACTACTAAGGACCAAACAGGGGGACTCCTCGATGGATGATGTTTATTATTATTTTCCGCTGTAGTATCACTTAGTGATTACCGTTGTGCGGCAGAAAATTGCATACAACAAAACAGTCATCAGACCCCTTTAAGCTGTCCTTAGTGGAAAACTTTCACTTCGCTTCCTTTAGGATGAACTTGTGTATAAAGTTCGCGCGGGTGAGAAGGAGTACTTTCGTCAATGCTTTCGACGATACTTGTTGGAAAGTTTCTCGTTTCCGACAACAACGTGCCCCATCAACAACAAAGATGCAAAACCGTCTTCTTCTGTGGTTTAAGCGAGGTATTACTGCTTTCTTTAGGAGTATATATCATGTTTCAACTAAAGGTAGCAACCTTCTTAAACTATCATCAACGGGAAAACAGACACGTGACTAAGAATCACTAGGAATGGTTCGAGGAGGATGAGAGTCAACTGCAGACATTAATTATGGACATTTTCCAATCAGAGGAATTCGACGCACTTCTTCGGTTGTCGTCATGCGTTCATTATGCAATGTCACGACCGAGCCCCCGACGATGTCTGAAGAATTCCCTGTTAACAAGATTAAGGTGCCAGTTCATCGGTCGAAAACGAGAATATCTAAATTTTAAGATAAAATCTCCCAAACCGTTGTTTACTTTAATTAAATTTGCAGCATAAACTTTGTGGCAAGCTTATTACGGCCGCAAATGTTAAAGTCACCTTAACCTCTTCGTTTGTTCTTCCTTTTACTTTTGAAGAGGCATTCCAGCCAGGCTCGGAATATTACGATGTTTACACACAAAAACCGCTCTTACTCTCAAGCACTCCACCGTCCAAAGTGTGTGGCCTCTTCAACCCGGGCAGCAAAATTATCCCATATGGTAAAGAGTGCACAACGAGAGAGTACTTCCGTCCGCCATCATGCGTTGTTTGTATGTGTGCCTGTGTATGTGTGTGGCTGTGTGCCTGAGTTTATGTCAGTTTTAATGACAAAACGAGACGATGCTTGGGCCCCGTGTATTGGATTTTAACGACGATCCTTGTGCCTGTCTACCGGAGGAGGAATGAGTCGGAAAATCCGGGAAAGGTGTGGAAAAGAGTCCCCAAAGGATGGTGGAGGATCTAACTACCATATACATATGTACCTAAGTATAGCAACAGTTTCACTCCCGTATGATTAATTTTTTACCACCACCACAGATGAGATGGCAGCCTGGCTGGCTGACTGGCATCATGTGGCAACTGGAAGTCGTCTGTTTCGAGTACCCGGTCCCGGTATCCTTATGGCACTTTTCCGACCGGTAAAGCGTTTTGCAAAACTGCATCCGGCAGCGAGCGAAAAAAGCTGCAGAAAACCGACTACAGAGGGTGTCACTCATTGGTCTTGAATAGAAGGAAAATTAAATGCGTTGTAAGGAACAATTACGCATTTTAGTTCTATGATTTTGTTTTGAATAATATGACTGAAATGACTGATCTTAGCTTAGCTACTCAAATCGAATCAAAAGTCTAAAACTTTAAAGCATGGGTGGCCAACATTTTCAACAGGCGGGCCAAGTTTCTGAAATGAGACTGGCGTGCGGGCCAAAAAAACATGTTTCTTGAATGTTCAAAATAAAACAAATAATAACAGTTTTTTTTAAACACTATAAAAATAAAAACTTTTGCTTTGTTCACATCAAGTTTAGATAAAGTTTGCCTGATTACCCGATTTTATCCGGGTTTTCCCGGATATTAAAAAAAAATGGGCAAAGTCCGGTTCGGTCGGTTGCCCGAATTTCATTGAAAAATGCCCGGAAACGAGATTTTTTTGAGCAATTTTTATTAAACAAACCTTGAAAGGTTTTTTTTCCATGATTTTTGTTGAGTAGTTCCTGTTTATTGACCAAATTTGCCCGGATTTTTGGTAAACAGTTTTAAAATCAGATGCCCGAACTATGCCAGGTTTTTAGATAAAATAGCCCGGATTTGTCCGGCCTGGATACGTTTTGAAAAAATTCTGGCAACCTTAGTATAGATTCATCTTAATAAATCATTTTTGTTACTTGCAAATTTAAAAAAAATTTTGCTCCATTTGAAAAAAAAGTGGAAATATTACGTAATACGAAATTAATTATCCCTCGAAACTTATGTTCAGGTAAATCTTTTCAAAGCAATTAAAACCTCCTTGGTTTATCCATCCCAAAAATGTCAAATGGCGTGACATTAAGTCAATTTTATGGTCTTCAAATATTTAAAAAATGATCGCCCTTTTTCAACAATTTCAAGTTTACCGTTCTTCTTAGAAAAATTCGATCGACAAATTTAAAAAACCGCGGAATGGAATTGATGAAATAAAGTAACGTTCCCATGCTTTTGACATTTAAAAGAATTCTTTTTCAACAAACTCTAGTTACATATATCATAACTAATATTGATTTTTCAAAGTACGGACCTCAACTTCAACTCAATTGAACTATTTCAAAAATTTCCAGTATCTCGCTTTGACAAGTGTATTTGGAAAACTTTCTTAAAACAGGACGCATATGAATTTGATTCTTTGATAATCATAGAACTTTTTGTAGGTAAAAAAATTGTTAAAAAATCGTTCTTCTGGGAGATTTGTCAGTACCAAACCGGATCTAGTTGAATTCTACTACCCAACTGTAAATTCTGATTAGTTTTTCATTATTGATGTATTTGTGCATCAATACAAAGCAAGATGCCAATTAAAATATATTTGGAGTTGATTAAATTTTAATAAAGCTTAGCAAAAAATAACAAACTGGAAAATTTTCACATGAAGCTTTCGATGTTTTACAATATTTGCAAAAGTTACTTTAGTTATAATGTTGATATGATTCGGTGATTTTTTTACGATTTTTAAATTATTTTGGTACGATCTTACTACCTCTCTTAGGCTATCCAAACTCCTCAATATAAAAACTAGAGTCCGCTTGAATGCTCATTATACCAATGATTTGTATGTAGTCAACAAATCTCAATCGGAAAACATTGGAAAATGTTTAATGGAATTCACAGATAATGTGTCATATACCGTACAATTTTGATAATTTGAAAATTGTAATTTTAGTTGATTTTTTAATCAATGATGGTATACTATTTGGTAAAATTAGGTGGGGAAGAGTGGGGTAACGTGGGCCATGGGGAAACGTGGGCCACTTCAATTATCTCAACTGTGTGTTGAGATAAAAATCCAAATCAAACTGTCATCGTCGTCGCTTTGGCAAGCATGTTTTTCTATATGTTGTTGACTTATGAACGTATCATATGCTTCTTTTATGAAACTAGCCTAGAAAAATGTACTTACATAATTAAACAAGCGCCCGCAAAATTGTATCCGTGGGAGACCTCAAGTACATAACAAAAACATGCTCAAACGCTTATAAACTTGGTTTTGTCATGTTGTTTCACATGAAAAAGGAATTTTTGATGAAACGTAAATATGTCACACAAACGCAACCAATTTCCAAATCATTGCTTGTGGGGAATCGTGGGCCACATTTTGTGGGGTATCTTGGGCCACCTATATTTTGGTGTTCAGAACTTAATACACGTTCAGAACTTAATATACGTTATTACTATTTGTAAATTTTCTTATGCCAAATGAAGAATTATGAAAAATGTTTTGTCCATGTTTTCCAATGCGATAGAGACGAACTAAAATCCTAGCCAGGTTTAAGGATCTATTCGATCATACACAAATCCCTTTTTAGTTTCCTCATCTGAAATCGCTTTAAAATAACTAAATGAATTATAACATTTCAGTATTGGGTCAACTCATAAGCTTTGCACGTTATCTAGTCAGTTTGGGTTTGGTGGCTCACGTTTCCCCACAGTTTTTCAAAATCCAAAAAAAATTACTTTTTTTAAAACAGTCAAAACTCGGGAAATTAATGAATTTAAAAAATGCCTAATGATACCTCAAAAATGTAGAAAACCTTTCCATTTATTTTTTTCATTTTATCTTTTCTAATAAAGAAGTTATGAAACACAGAAAAAAAGTGGCCCATGATACCCCACTCTCCCCTATATAAGGCCCTCAGAGCCAAGGGGTATAAGTGCAAAATTCATAATGCCAAACGATTCTCGATAATTCAAATTATATTTAGTAAACTTTTTAGATTTTTATAATTATATCCTCATACTTTTACGTTCGAAAGAAATTGACAAATATTCGAAAAATGTATGGAAAATGGCTAAAAACGACAATTTAAAAGCACATGTGGCCCGCGGGCCATGGTTTGGCCACCCATGCTTTAAAGCCTTGCCATAAAAAATTCCCCGCATTTCCCCATACTCTTTTGACTATCAAGATCTATTTTAATGTCCCTAAAAATACAGTGAAAGAGATTCCAGGCACCTTAAAGCACCGTTTTTTGAGTTATAGTCAAATAAGGCTGAAAGTATCATGCAAATGGGTAATTTTTACCCATTAATGAGTATAAATTCAACAAAGTTGATGTTGGTTTGTCAAAAAAAAAAATGTTTCTCATGATTGATCAATCATTTCACATATTTTTCTCTCCAGTTTCATGAAATGTCTTGATGTAATTTATCGTTTAGTGATCAATTAGTCCAAAACCTGGTTTTCAAAAGAAATAAAAATAGGGTCAAAAATAACACCAAGCATCGTACTTTAAAAGTTATGCATACAAAATTTTTGTTAGAATTTATTTTAAGTTAGTTAAAATAGTAACTTTCATACAAAATTTTCAAAAATAACAAAATAGTCCAAAATACCTAATCATACATTTTGCCGCCTCATTGTATGGAACTGCCCTATAGTGGCGCCGGCCATGTCCTCGTAGTCAACAGATAGGTTTGGGAAAGAGTGAAAGAGATAAACAAATATTTTGCTTTAGGATCGATGTTATTCTGCATCCTAGCGAAAAAGTTTTAGGTTGAAGGTTTGGGTGAAAGGAGATGATCAGTAATAGCTTTTGATTAAACAGAAAGAAAATTGAATTCTTACATTACACGATTTTGTATCATTGCTATGAAAATGAGTAGGTGGCATCTTAGCCTTTTCAAGAAACATTACAATGTTTCATGTTACAATCCGGCTTTAACATCAGTTTGTCAATTCTGTATCGTTTTCGTTTCTATTGGATTCTCAGCACCAGCGGATTTAATCATTTTTCCGATCTGGTTGTGTACGCTAATTTCACACAATTAGAGGTTAAAACTATCTTTGAACAATACAATATTTCCAAACTAGGTTTAAGTGAGTTTAACTAACGTGAAATATAGCTTTTTCTCTGTACGCAACCAGTTTTTTCAAATTGGAAAAACATTCTCTGTTGAAAAAAAAAATAAAACTTATGTAAACCTACATTAAACATTGAATGAAAATGAATATTTACATGAAATATGCCATTATTAAAATCGTTAAAAGGCGATTCTTTTCTGTTCATAATTTTTCATGTAAATCTACATGGATTTTTCTCACTGTGTCTAAGTCTTTTTATGCAAGCATTTTGATTTTTTTTTTCAAGCAGGTATTTATAAAAACGAATTTGAATAATTAAACAAAAAATATCCTTAGTTGTGATTTTTAAGAAGGATTGAACCGTCAATAGCAATGATACAAACAACAAACTTTGTTCAGCAGAGTTTAAGTGCAAAAAAATCAGCATCTTTTGACAGCATTGATATAAAAAAATCCTGCGCTAGGTACACATTTTGATCAACTGAGTACAACATTTTTGGACAAAAAAATTTTTTTTTCTAGATATAGCTTACTGATTTCAAATTTGATACAATTTTGGTTCATTTTTTTTATTTTTAACGTGTAGGTTTTAACCCAAACAAAATTTAAAAAATATAAAATATATAATATATGAGCAAATTTTTGGACCCAGAATTAATTTAAAATCATATATGTATAAAGTGGCTTTTTTTTCAAAGACCGCGTTTGCGGAACCTCTTAACATGATTTTCTTTAGTTGGCCCCATACAAAAGTTTGTTCTTAACATCCTAATCTACCATTTGAAGGGTGAGCCCCCAAATTCTCAGACATTAAGCTATTTTTGAAAACACCATAATCCACAGGAATCGATTTTTGAAGAAAAGTTATTGTGGATAAAAAAACATGAAGATACATTAAAGAAATTTCAGGAAACTTCATATGTTTTGGCATATTGGTTAACATTTTTAATACTGCAGTTTTTTCAAGAATCAAATTTGAAACAAAAATCTTCAACTAGGATCGAGTTTGCATAAATCCGAATTGATTCACAAAAATTTCAATGTTTTAATTTTGAATTTTTAAAATTGGATTTTTTTTGGAAATTTTTCGGAATTGAAGGCTTTCTTTAACAAAACTTATTGTTTTAAGTTCGAATAAAATCAGCTATATTAAGCTGGCCAGTTTACCTGGTTTTACCGGGACTTGCCCGTATATTTGATAAAAAAACATGAGTAAGGTTCGGCCCGGCCCGGTTAGAAAATATCCTGAATTAGTCCGGATTCATTCTTATTTTTTTTAGAAAATCAAACAAAAAAATTCAAATTGCATCAATTGCAAACAAAATTTAAAATTATATTTGGTCATCGATCCAAAAATGAAATTTTTCAAGTTTGATTTATTGAGATTTACATAAATGATTTTTTTTGGGAGCCTGAAATTTGATTCAAAATCTGTTTATGTTTTTCGATGAAAAAATAATGATTCAAACATTTTTTTTTCTTTTTGTTTATAAGTTTCTAGATTTTCTTCAAATTTTCCCGAGAGTGATCAAAATAACCCAGATACGTTCCGAGAACTTCTGAAAATCTTATGCTAAGTTAACTTGATTTTGATGCAAATTTTAAGATTTGAACCATCGATGAAAGTAAGTTTCCTATTTTGTTACTGAAGGATTCTTGAAACAAATCCTAATCATCATTGGAAGAGTTTAGGATGGGTTTTCAAAGCTTCTATCAACACGAAATACAATATATGTTAATGAGTTTAAAAATGGGTAATCAAATAGTATTTCAAAATAATATTTTAATTTTTATTTATTCATACACTTGCTGATCCCGTACGAACTTCGTTTCGCTTTCATTCACCAATACGTCAAGTTGAGCTCAGGATATTAAATCCGATGCATTTTTCGACAAAATTGAATAAAACATTCAACGATGCTTAGAGTCGCCACTCTTTCTTGTCCTACAACTTGAAATTCAAATTAAGAGGTCCATTGGCTTTTTAACGAAATTTATATGAGAGTCTTTTTTCTCGATCGGTTGCAACATCACGGCATTATAACAGAAACATGTTTATATGCAGTGGACAGATAATTTGGACGACTTCTTTGGCCGACCGCTGATCCTAAATTTTCAACCTGGAATTAGTGCTCGTCACTCAAAATTGCTTTGTGGAAACATTCATCTTAATCCAATGTATAATAACGCCAATATCGCAAAAACATCAAACAGTTCTAATGGACGACCCCTTTGACCGATCCCTGTTCGTACTTTAGATACCTAGAATCGATTTCTCGTCCCTTAAAACACTCATTTCTACGATGCATCTCGAAAAATCGTAGAAATTCCCTGGTTTCACAGAATGGGAAGAAGTAAACAAATTGATTTTTTTAAATTTTTTTTGGTAATGTTGTAAAGTATTGTCAAAAAGTGCAGAATTTTCTGATATGATTTTTACATTTTAAAAAAGTTGTTCTAGACCCTCCGATCGATTTTTTTCTTGAATGAAATGGATAGCAGAGTTTTCTCTGTCGGATTTTTTTAACTTGACACAAATTTGAAAAAGGCACTGTGATTAGCGTTTTAGTATCAAACCCGTATGAATTTTTTTTATTAGATTTGCTTCACAACTTTATAGTTTTATATTTCTTGAATTTTTCATTGTTGCCAAAGCGAAGTTAAATCCAAAAAAAATATTTTGAATCTCGAATATTTTATATGCACCTTGGGAAATATTTTTGATAATTTCAGAGCGGATATTCGTAAAGAATTTTACAAAGGTAAATCATGTGAAATTAACAACAAGTGTTTCCAAAGCCAATTAACACCTCAAAAGTATCTTCTGAATCAATCGTGTTAATCATATTATTGATGTTAAAAAGATACATGTACAAAAAACATCATGTTTTATTCGATTATCCGTGCTAGAAAAATTTCAGAATACGGTCCACCCTGTATTATAAAATCTGAAAGAAATTCAAATTAAATACAAATTTAATTGTTTTTCCTCACTAGTTCAGCTCCGAAATTTTGTTCATGAATCCTTTAAACTTTGTTTCATATTTTATTCGTTAAGGTCGTCATCCATTTATCAAATTATTCGCCCATGCCAACAGGATCGTTTGTTTTCTAATGGAATAGAAATGTCCATCCAATTGCTGTGACTTATGTTCTTTGGAGATTCATTTATAATTTCTTAACATTTACTCACCCCACGAGGCGATGCTAGGCGCCCCATGAAAAGGTACTTTGTAGGGGCTTGTTTCCTTCCTTGAGAGTGAACAAAAACAACAACAACAACAACAGCGATAGACGTCGCGACGTTCCCGAAGACGACGACGGACGACGGCCCGATTCAAGTTGTGTGAAAGTTATGAAGATCATTTATCACGTCACTTGTCCTATTTGAAGCGCTCGACTCGCTGATGGCGGACTCTGCTCCACGCCTTTATTTTACGGTTGAGTGAATTTGAGTGAGCCCCATTCCTCAATTTTCGTTCTTCCTGGCTGCCTACAGATTCTTTTTTTCATCCGACAGTAGCGACAAGGTGAAGCATTTCCGCTTCGAGACTTCCGAAGCACGCCCCCATCGTTCCCGTTCTTCCGTTTTCCGGCTGGAAGAAATATGTAAAGCCTTTAACAGGTTGTTGCGGCTGAAATGTGCTTTGCAGCCGGATACTTCCCACTGAAAGCTGTTCAGGCCAGAAAGCTGGGTCTTCGCTTGATTTTTGTCAGTTGATTTGATGAAATGATAAGAAAAATTCGATATATTCGCCAGTCTTCTTATTCTGAATTTTGTAATTTCAAGTTTGAGCAAGAAATTATTAGCTTCTTTCACATTTATTGATTTTTAGCCAAGTAGCCAATTACTATAAAAGCTGAATAGCAACAAATCTGGGCTGGGAAGGACGGCATCGCGAATGAACTCATCTAGGACAAGTTGACCGATTGTCTACACCGCTTGATGGTCTGGATCTGGGACACAGAACAGCTACCGGAGGAGTAGAAGGAGGGAGTGATATGCCCTATCTACAAGAAGAACGACAAATTGGGCTGTGAGAATTACCGAGGGATCACTATCCTCAATTCCGTTTACAAAGTGCTAATCTCGAATTTTACTCCGCCACCTGACGCCAGAAGCATACATTTTCGTGAGAATTCATCAGGCCAGCTTCATGGAGGGACGGTCTACAGTGGACCAGATCTCCACCTTACCAAAAATACCGTGAATACCAAGTCCCTACGCATCATCTATTCATCGACTTCAAAGCCGCATTCGACACGATCGACCGTGACGAGCTATGGAAAATCAGGGACGAGAACGGCGACGGTGGATGGAACGCTGTGATATGTGCGGATCTCGGGTGAACTGTCGAGTTCATTCGAATCGCGCAAGGATCTTTTCTAGGCCAGGCCCACTATGCAGTATTGGACGCAAAGACAACTGGAACACAAAGAGGAAGAAAAGTGGGCAACAGTAATAAAGCTTAGCGCATTCAGAAATGGGACAGTTACGAATGCGTTTATCTCAAAAACCATTCGTTTGATCGAAATACTTTCTATGAAGGAAATGAAGATAATCTTATGATTATTCATGAAAAAAATTAAAAAAAAATATTCATCGTTTTTTGTGAGATAAATTTCTACTCTTTTCTAGGTCGTCGCACATTTTTTCCAGTTATGATATTGATTAGTTTTTCCAATTTATACTTCGTCTAATCTGTATTTTGGGTGGCTGCATCCTTCCCCTTCAATTTCTGCTAGTTTTCGGTCTAATACTTTTTTTTTAAAGAAACTAAGGGCAATTTAGTGGATACAGCTGTTTCGAAATAAAAAAAACTTGATAACTTTTTAGCCATTCAAAGGCGTTTTCAATGGATTTTTTGCTGGAAAAATCTGTCAATAACGAAGTAAAATCATCATGAGATTGAAATTCAAGTATAATCGGTTAGTACATACAAGATTACTCTTTTTTGGCATTTAAAAAAAAGAGAAAAACAAAGCTTTCATTTCAAAAATTGTCGTACTTTTTCACAGGAGCAGACTTTTGGCAAATCATTATATTTTACACAAAACAACCAGCTAATACAAACTTTAATCTTCTAGGGACTTCGCCACGAGCAGGCATGTTATAGGATTCAAACGCTGGAATTTGTTTGGAATAGGGTATTTCATAAGTTGGTCGTCCATCAGAAATCATCTGTCCATAGCCTTGGTACTGGCTATACAGCTTACGAGCTTTGCAACTTGCAAAAAATTGTTGTTTGAGGTTAGGTTGGACTCATTACTGGGCAACATTTCCAGCTTAACGAAATTTTTTTTTTGAAAATTTCAGCGATCTACCCTTAGTTTTCCGCTTATTGAAAATTAAAAATGCTGGTATGAGGCTTGACTTTCCTGATGACCCTTAACCGTAGTTGCCGAACATGTGCTTCACTCCAATGGTTGATTTGAACTTTGTGAACATTTTTGACAGTGTTTGCATACTTTTCCACCACTCATACACAGTAATTCTTTCAATAATCAACGGTTTTATCAGCTATCAATTGATCAGTGTTCGGCATCGTTAACTGTAAAATTAGCGCCGCTAATTACATCGCTAACTCATACAAAGTTAGCGATCACTAATTAAATACGCTAAATAGCTTAGCTTAGCTTGATTGACTACTCACATCCACCTTTAATCGTTGAATCTGAAATGCTTCTATTTTGACGTAGAATTACGTCTTACGGCAACACTATAGGGGGGCAAATTGAAATTCGCGAACGAATCTCGCGTCACGAAAAACGCCTCTTTAACAGACATCTTTTCCGTACATCATTTTGGGTCGGCTATGTGTTGGTACACCAGTACTAATAAAACACAAATACAAATTGGTGCGCAAAACATCCGAGCGAAAAAACCCCGACAGTCGACCCAAACTGCACTAGATGCGAAGTTATAAAAGGGCAAGGATTACGCCGTCTCGGTTTCATTAAATTATTGGCCATTCTCCCCGGTGGTCGGATGGAGCGACCAAAAATTATGTGTGCGCTGCTGTTTGCTTCCCTAGAGTAGTTGGTCTACCTACACTGCCGGCCAAAAGTTTGGAAACAATTTTCGATGGCCATATGTCACCAAATCTATGATACATTGCATATCTTTTCTTCATATGTTATTGGCAAAAAATATATATTAAGCCCAACAGATTCGCAAGAACTCGTAAGATGACAGTGCTTAAGGCGAAAAAAATTCCAGGATTTTTTTTAAATGTTGGTAAAAGTGATCGGGAAATAATCAATCTTCACTTAAAGTATTCATAAAGCAGATGGACATAAGTATTCGACACATGCTAACTCATCGCAATTACATTAACTCCAAAAAGTTTGTTATATTTGCATATTTTTCATGTGAACAGATTCTAGGAAATGTTCTCTATCAAAGGGCATAAAGTTTCCATAAGAGGAAAGATTACGCTAAAACAAAAAAAAATTCAACAGAACATTAAAAGTTTCGGATGTTTATGTCCATCAGTGTTAGTAGCTATTTTGAAAATTTGAAGCTCAATGCCATCTATTGATCAAAATTTAACAAATGTGTTTTGATAAGTATGTTTGTATGTTTTAAAAAGGGGTGATTCCATTCTTTTGGCCGGCAGTGTACTTTAAATTGATCCGGATGAAAAACCAATGGATCAAAGCAAGCTTTGTTCGTCGATACTCGCACGTGTGCTCCACCCTTTTTCGTTATTATGCTTTGAACTTTTCCTTCATTTTGCGTGCGCTAAGATATTTTCGGCATATAAAATCAAAATTTTAGCGAATTCGATTAGTTGCTCAGCAACTTTTGAACTAAACACATGCAAGTTCAACTAGGACTTGGCTTGCTTAGAGAGTAGGCGCTGGAGCTGGTGCTTATTTGGTTTACATGTTGCAGTGTTAAGGGGTTAGGGCTGACTAGAAATGACACTGGCTATAACAAGAAAAAAATATATAAGTGAAAATTTAACAAATTTATTAAGTTTTTGTGAAATTGAAAAAAATGCCGTAATTCTACGTAAACCTTGTGGTTGTGTCTAATATACAACCTCTTAAACTTTTTTTCTTAGACAAATCTCTCAATAGCTTCTTCAAAGCTTTGTTTTGATCTATTATTTCTCATTATCATCATTTCAAATTCCACGATCGCAGGCGTGGCTCCGTAGAACACAGTTCCACATCGCCAATGGTTGCTACTCCGTGATTGACCGAGGCCATCAGTTTTGTTCAGAGGTCAAACGAATGGTGCCTGGGATTGACGAAACATTCACAATGCCCAAAACTGATGCTCTCTCTTTACACATCAATAACGGCGCCGGCCACGTCCTAGTAGTCAATAGATAGGTTTGAAAATCAGAGAAAGGGATGAAAGAAAAATGTTGCGCTTTAGGACCGAGGTCACCTCTGCATCCTAGCAAAACAATTTTGGGTTGGAGGTTTGGGTGAAAGGATATGATCAGGGGACACTTTTGACTAGTGTAACGATCTAAGTTTTCTACCATAAATTTACCAACGCCTCTACTGTGTCATGAAAAAGACATTGTTTCTAATAAAAAATTCTAATTAATTCCTTAAGCATTTCTATCGACGATTATCTTATTAGTTGCAATACAGTTATATGTTACTAAAAAAAATCAATGGATTGAAATTTACCGATTATTTTACAAAATGTATCAAAATCATTTCAATAATAGATAATCAAACAACATTTGAACAAGTGATAATTCTTTGGAACCTAGTTTTTATAGATATAAAGAAATAAATATTAATTATGTCAATTATCTTATCATCAGAAACAAATATAGAATTTTCGTAATAAAAAATCTTTTAAAATTCTTTTGTTTCACATAGGTTGACCACTAGATGTTTTACGTTTTGTAATTATTGGAATTTTATAACATTTAACAAAATTTCACTTGATGAGCTTATGCAGCTGTTACTTCACATAAATCTTTGTAACTCGTTTTGTACAATTTTTTCAAAGTCTTTCATTATCATCTATTATATAAAATTCTCTTGTAACGGTGTTTGTAGTACTACTCCTCCGAAATGACCCACACGATTAGAATCAAATTATTTTTAGAATATTCTGTAGCCATGCGAATCGGTTTATATCGAATAAAAACAACACAAAGTCGCATCAATTGTCCGTAATAATAAAATTTGTAGTTTTTTGAATGAAATAAAAGTCATGGCTTCCATTTTTTCGAGATTTTTTTTTCCTTTGGGCGCCGGGCGGACGGTTTGTTTTTCGTCTCCAAGGTCGAGGCGTCGCGAGTAAACGTCGTGAGAGGATAGTAACCATGGCATAGCATACTGATTAGTGGGAACATTTGGGCGCGTATTTCTCAACCAGGCATACTGTCAATGCACGTGGTGGCGCTATGACGGCTAGATGTGATTTTTTTCTTCCTGATTCCTATTTCATTTGTACAGCACATATTAATGAATGACGCCTACATGTGACCCAGATTGATATTTTGAAAACCGAATCAAAACCATTTGCCTAAATGATTTTAAAATTTAAAACCATAAATAATCAATCTTTTAGGAATTTCCTTCCCAAAATGATTCAGTATTATGTGAGAAAGGCCAGAAAGGGGTATCACGTGTGATAAATCTGAAGTTAATATTCAAAATTATTAAATGTCTTTTGCTTAAAACAGCATTCAGTAAAAGTGGGGTATCACACATTAACCTATACTGCAGAAAAGCTGCAGGTTTATCAATGAAATTTTATGTAACAAACACGTAACAACACCTATTAAAATCATTCCAAAGCCTTTACATATTTACATATTACGCAACTATGAATGACCTCAGATATAGCATTGTGACAAATTTTTACTAGAAACATTTTTTGTCAACATTCTTGCATATTTTACTTTCAATAAGATTTATTGAGAACTGATTAAGTCATGAAACAAATGAAATTTGATTTGTTTTAAAAATTTACAAATGTTTCTAAGATTTATGGAAGTTCAACTATGGTAAAATCTGCTTGCACTTGCCTCGGTGTATCTGAATTGAAATTAAGCTTGAAATGAAAAAAGAAGCAAAAAATCCTTGATAACTGTTTCCCTTCTCGGCGCAAAAATCCTCATTTTAAGGTTTTGTGTTATGTTTACATGAAAATTTTTAGGAAATATGCATCTAAATCTTTTTTTTCTTTAAAAAAAACCGATTGTTTTCCTTTACAAATTGGGTTGCGAATGAATTTAATTTGCATTTTTTGTCTGAACAAATAAAAATATAGTAATTTGCAGTAACAAAGTCGCCAGATTTCATACCATGACAAGTGCTGTTTGTCATCACTTCAGGTTGTAGTGTGTAATGTCTATATATAGCGAGGAAAATTATTGACATGATTTTAATATGGGAAGGAAATGTTTCTATGATTGTTACAAACCATTCTGCATTGCAGTGTTAAGATGGGAGGGGCAAAAGAAGTTCCATATAAATTGCGTTGTTTAGCTTGCAAATTTATTAACCAATCAAGTTTGTTGGCATAAATCAAGAACTTATCAAGCAAAAGGAAGAAAGTTGTTTGCGTACGAATAATTTGAGACTCCCTTATTTCTGGGTGGGTTTGGAAAGAAGGACACAAGTCTAAATTCATATGATATTTGGCACAATTTAAAAACCTTTCAGACAAATAAAGTGAAATGTTAGGTCATTTAGATACTAAACATGATTCATGAGCTCTCCTTGCATTGGAAACTGATATGCATCATTAAAACATGCATTTTGACATCATTATAAACTCTATGAAGTTTATAAAAATAGAGTAAAAGTTTCAGATCTTGAAAAACAAATTAAGATTTCAATTTTAAGAAAATATTGTTAAATCAGCTTAGTGAAATTCGAAATTCCAGTTGCAGAAATTATTTTGACAAATTTAATTTATTTTTGAAAGGTGTAGCAAAGCACACCGGGTCAGCTAGTCTATATATATAAAAATGAATGTTTGTCTGTCTGTCTGTTCCCTATAGACTCGGAAACTACTGAACCGATCATCGTGAAACTAGGCATCTGAGGGTTTCTGTAATAGTTACAAACCGCTCCGACTTAAGGAAGAGGGGGCTTCCATACAAAGTTTGTAGTTTTTCGAAACAAATTAAAGTCATGGCCTTCAATTTCCTGAGATTTTTTTTCCTTTGGGCGGTTTGTTTTTTGTCTCCATGGTCGAGGCGTCGCGAGCCAACGTCGTGAGAGGTAGTAACCATGGCATAGCATACTGATCAGTGGGAATATTTTGGCGCGTATTTCTCAACCAAGCATATTTTCAATGCAAGGGATGGCGATATGCAGCCTTGATGTGAAAAGTCATGGCATCCATTTTTGGAGATTTTCTTTTTTTTTTTGAGGGGTTTGTTTTTCGTCTCTATGGTCAAGCAAACGTCGTCGCAAGTGGATAGTAACCAAAACATACGTTCATTGATCGCCTGTTTCTCAATCAAGTACCTACATTTCTTATGCACGTGGGGGCGATATGCAACCTAGATGTGTTTTTCTTGCTTAATTGTACACAGCACGTGTGAATAAAGACGCCTAGATGTGACACGGATTGGTATTTTATCAATCAAATCAAAACCAATTGAAAGATTTGCAAAAATACTTCCATATTCAGTTCGTGTTAATGTAGGTAGCATTTGTTGTTTAAATAAAATAAATTTAGTTCTTATGCTAATGAAATAATGGTATGACACTTTGCGGACAATTGAAAAAAAATACAGAAAGTAAAAATTTACATACAATTTTTTAACCCATTTCGCCTACAAGGTTATTTTTTAATCATATTGAAAACAGAAATATGAATAAGATGTTTTCAACAGAGGTAGATCGGAAACATTTTGTTGAACATGTAAAAATGTACTAAACTGAAGTTTTACCAAGCGCCATTTAAATTTAAAGAAGATGAAAAAAATCCGATCGGACACATGAACTGATCAAGAGCTTTTTCCTTAAATTAGATAAGATAGGACTGACGTGTGCATAAATGAAAGGTATCAGGGAAATAAACTGATTTTTGTTTACCAAAAGTGAGAGAATTCAATTTCCAATTTATTTGAAATAACTCTGAAAAAAACATCGTACTTTTTGCTTCCATACCAATTTAAGTACGTACTTAACATGAAAAGTGTTTTTGTGTTACATGGCTGCATAAAAGAGACTTTTGATCCGCTTCTTTTTTGAAAAGTAAGACTTTAGAACTGATATTCAACTTCCCTTCAGTCAACTTAAACGGTGGGGCAAGGGCAAACTTCGAACTTTCAAGAAATTCATCTTCAAAATGATTCAATATGTTGGAAAGACCAGGAGGTGTAATCCGAATGTTGAAGCGGAATACTGCAGATATATCAACGAAATTTGATAAAACAAACAAACAGAAATACGTATTAAATCCATTTTAAAGCCTTTACTCTGACGCATCTGAAAATAAGCTTTGCGTTTACACTTGCCCCAATATACGGGACAAATGTTCACTAAGAAATTTGTTTTTGCCAACGTTTTTAAATATTTGACTTTCAAAGAGAAAATAAAAAACGCTGAAAATTTATTTAGTGATGCAACTGATTTTTTTTTTAATATTTATATTTTTTCTTTAATAAATTTATTAAAAAAACAAAAAAATTGCGCTGTATAAAATCGAAGATTTTCGTACCATGTCAAGTGCTGTTTGGGAAAACTTCAAGCTGTAATGTTGCCATACGGCGAAACTTTTTTTAACATAATTTTTGGGCAAAAAGGATAGATATTCAAACTGCTTCTAAGGGCGAGAATGGTGAAAAAAGCTGTTTGAAAATGGTTTTTAAAAATCCTTTTCATCGTTTTTTTTTTAATTTCCATAGCTTATTTTTTCAACTTCAAAAATACGCCATCTAAAGCTTATCAGGAGCTGGAAATGGTCATAATACAGAATATTAGGAATATACTCAAAAAAAAAACTGTCCCGATTAACGCTTTTGATCGGTTTTCAAAATTTTATCTCCATTAAGTACAATATGCAATAAATTCCAATATGCGAATCTTTTTCTTTCAATAAGAAATTTATGTAAACTGAAGCCGGGTAGATCTTCTTCAAGCAGTGGGGGACAAAATTGGAAAAGATAAGGGAGCTTCCATGTAAGTTTAAGATAAAGAGCTTTATTGCGTACGGATATTAGGCATAACTCAAAAATAGATGTGGCAAATGTTTTATGGAAGTTCTAACTTCCCACTTTGGGAAAAAAGGAGAAAAATATTGACATTATTTAAGTTATTATGAAGCTTTAAAAACAGAGTACAAATTTCAGATCTTGAAAAACAAATTTAGAGATCAAGTTTCAGTAAATAATATATACCATCTTTGAATCGCAATTCGGAACTTCAGCTGCAGCTCTCATTCCAAAGTTGTTGGTTCTGACCTATGATGAGGTTTGATTTAAAAAAATGCTTACAAAAATCTAAATTTTAACAAATTACATTTATGTTCGGAAGGTGTAGCAAAGCACACCGGGTCAGCTAGTGTTTTTATAAATATTTTCTACTGAAAATAAGAAATCGCGAACTGATTCCTCAGTTATCTCACGCAAGCTCTTTGAGTTTTTCCAGATTGCTTCGAAGAAATCTCATATGTCAATTTCTATGCAACTAAATTCGTTTCCCTAAAGCATTTGTGGAACGATGTTGGAAATATGTATTTGAAGCAAACGCCTCAGATAAGTTCCTGTCGTGATTGATGATGATTCCATAAATAAGCTTTTAATCTATTTTTTTAATTTTATCCAATTTTTAATGGGTAACGCAATAATCATCCTTAAAACACAATTACCGGACACGACCTATCTTATCAAAACGCGAGTTTTGCCTTTTTGTAATTTATATTTAAAAATCTCGAATCAAGTGCTGCATACCCGGACAGAACATCCACATCAGCACACAGTCTTCATAACTTATTAGTACAATTTGGTTCAATTTGTCAAGTGGAGCGAATCTGCTAAATTTTATTTCAGCAAGTCTTTAAAAACAAAATATCTAATAACTGTCTCAGATGTTCTAACTTTAAACTTTTCCAATGATATTCTATAATTTGCTCAAAATAACGATGATTCAAAGAACGCAGTAAACAAATAACTATTTGGGAATACTAAATCAAACCTTTGAAACCATAATTCTTCAGAAATTCAGTTCTGGGGGCATAAAAGGTAAAGAAATAAATTTTTATACACAAGTCACCTGGCATATCCCCATGCTGTAAATAAAAAATTATCAAAACACTTATCAAAAGATACTTAGCTTCGATGAGTTGTAGAATGGTTCGGATCCTTTAGACGTCCGGTAGCAATCCTGTTTGCATTTCATTGTAGGTAATTCTCGTTTACTCGTAAACATTCGCACTTTTCAAATCTTGAATTCTTTATTGTTATCCTCAAGTAAACTTTAAAAATTAGGATTCGAGAGACCTTGAAAATTTTTCCACTGAAAAAAAAAAAACACTTCCGTCATCGACGGTCACAGCCTACCGAGTCCGATCACTAATTAAATACGCTAAATGTGCTGAAAAAGTTATCGCTTTAAGCTTAAAGCGCTAATCGCTAACTGCTGACCAACATTAAGGCCAGAACAAATATCAAATTCTTCTTTAGTCACGCCCTTTACATTTTTACAACTCCGCAAGGGGAAATAAATAAAGTTTCAAATACTTTATTAAAAATTAGATAAATTTATCGAATTTTCAAAAAATTATATTAGCAAAACCAAAACTGTCAAAGATAGGAATGTTAAACAAATCTCTGTGTTCTACAAATAAAAACAACCAAATTTTCGAACAATTATAGGAGCAAACGAACAGAATGTGGAAGTTGGGACCTATTTTTTTTAATTTAAATTTTGGATAAAAATTTACTCGATTAATCGGTTTTGTGCAAAGTAGATAGTATGAAATTTCGCAGCAAACAATCTGTTGTGTAATTCATTCCATTTTGTTGTTTTTGACATTATTTTATACTATCCTCATTTAAAAACTTCAACCTGTTTTCCCCTTTTTCAAACTTGCAGGAGCATTGTCAAACGTGAACATTTATACAATTTCTATTTGAATTTTAACCGAAGTCTACAATGGTGATTTTATCTTATTTTTATATGAACTGATCTATAAATCTCTAAAAAAATGAATTGTGAAAAGTAAATATCTCAGCCACTTGAAAACAAATGCTGATGAGGAGATGTTAAAATAGTTTTATACTGTTTAACACCGTTTATTGTTTATTCTGCAAATGATGCAAACAGAAAGTGCTAAAAGAGAGAAAAATGACACTAAATAAATCTTTTCTCGAGTACGCGTTCCTCCAATCAATCCAATTAAGCAATCGGAATGCTGTCCAATGTCACCTTAACTTGATTAATGAAAAAAATAAGTTTATTCTATCACTAATAATTTGAGAGATTGATACAAATATATGGGAGTTAGCGATCTTCAATTAGCGGAACCAAATAATAGCGAAACTTTTTAATTCGCTAAAACAATCAAAACTTAGCGGCAAAATTAAACCGCTAACGAAAAGTTAGCGGACTAACTAGCGAATAACGGATTAGCGCTTTTTTGCCGAACACTGCAATTGATTAATGATGGATTTTGAAGGGAATTGTGAAATTTATTTTTTTTCATTTTCTTTTGCATCGTAAATATCTCAGAAACTAATTTTAGCATTATGGTCAGCAAAACTTAGTTTGGACTATAGTAATTATCCTCATAAAAAGCTGAAGCGCATTCTATACCATCACCTGGACTCTAATAAAGCCAAAATCAGGCTAGTTATTTGGCCCTATCCTAGAAACGTCATCATGACCAATCATAGTTGGTCATCAATGTTGGTCACCAAAGTTTTTAAAAAGCTATTATTAAAAGTGTTAGCAATTTTTGTTTTTTTCGAGCTCTCGGAGTTTTTTTTTTATTTTGTTTTCAAGCAACCATAATGGTTTATGAATGATGATTGCATTTTTGAGATATGATCTGATAAAATTAATAGCCTAAAAACCAAAGTTTTAACCATATTATGAGCATCTTTTCTACTGCCAGTCAAGATTTTAGGTAAAATGTATATGAAATAGTATCTTAAAATAAATGCGCCTCGTCAAATCTGATGGTCAATCATGATGGAATTGATGGAAAATAGGCATGAAAAAATATTTTCGAATGCTTGCATTGTAAATCCATCTACACGGCGTCATTTTGTGCCCTTCGAATTTGCAACCAACATGGCGTTAGTCAATTCAATGCTTAATAGCCTTTTATGGTCAGATAAATGGCTAATTAGTTTTATTATGGTTTAAATCACTGAAAACCGCATGAAATCACCACATTATGGGTATTGAGTGAAAAGACTAAACTAAAAGAAGTCGAATTTCGCTATCTGACGCCATTATTAATCCAAGATGGCGTCGTGCGTCTCGGTTGTCGAGTGGTTAGCGTGGTAAGACGGTAATCCTGATGGCATGGGTTCGATTCCCATCTTGGTACTGGGTGTTAAATGTTAATCTTAAGTTGTACACGTCATTTATTCAGTCTGTTAAGACTAAATTGGCTAAGACGGTGTATGTCTTTTAAATCATTTAATCATTTAATAATTTAATTTTGTTGTCCGACGCCATCTTGAAAGCCATGATGGCGACTATCGCTCAACTTGAAAATACTATAAATGACTGATAATCGCATAAAACCCCCACAATATGGGTATTAGTTCAAAGCGATCAATGAGTAGAAGTCGAATTTGGCTATCTGACGTCATCTTGAATTCGAAGATTGCGGTTTCCGCTGAACTTTAAAATGCTGTAGATGACTTAAAATCTCCACAATATTGGTATTGGATAACGAAAGGGCTGAACCAAGAGAAACCGAATTTCGCTACCAGACTTCATCTTGACATACCATATGGCGGCTTCCGCTTAGCTGTAAAATACTGTTAATCGCTAAAAATCGCATAAAACGCACACAATATTTGTATTGGGTTCAAAGGCAAACCCAGTTGATGTTGAATTCCCCTTTCTTACTGTATCTTGAAATTCAAGATGGCGGCTTCCACTGAACTGTACATGACTTAAAATCGTTCGAAAGCTTTACAATAATGGTATTGGGTGAAAAGGCTAAACAAGAAGAACCAGACCCTTTTTGTTTTTGGCAACATGCCCGAACTTTTTGTGTTGGCAAAATAAAATGTTGCCAAAATCGACCTTTTTTCTCAACTTGTTTTTTACTTAATACTATATTAAAACTACCATTTTTGATTTTAGGACAATTTCCGATCTTTTTAAATTACTTTTATTATTTTTTTATGTTTCTGATGCATTTAGTACTTTTCTTGCTTTGTTCACAGTTTTTGATTTTTTTTGTCATATTTGATATTTATGTCATTCTATGATGCCTATCACGCTATTATGTCTAAATTGTATTGGTCTTATTCTAGCGAAAACTATAAAGTTATGTTGTTTCTGTTAACCGTTAGATTTAGGCACATGTGCCAAATTGGATGTTGCCAAAATCGAATGTTGCCAAAAACGAACGGGGTCTGTATTGTGGTGGTTTTATGGGATTTTCAGTCACTTACAGCATTTCAGAGAAATGCGAAAAGAGATATTCGACTTCTATCGTTTAGCCTTATTACCCAATGCAATATATTTTGGGGGTTTCATGCTATTTTAATTCGTTTACAGTATTTTTAAGTTCAGCAGAAGCCACCATCTTGGATTTCAAGATAGCGTCAGAATGCAAAAATCAACTTCTTATAGCTTATCCCAATTAACAAATACTTACATTTTGGAGGTTTCATGCGATATTCAATAATTTATAACATTTTTAAAGTTTATCGAAAGCCGCCATCTTGGATTTCAAGATGCCGTCAGCTAGCCAAATTCGACTTCTACTCGTTTAGCCCTTTTACCCAATACCATTATTGTTTGGGATTCATGTCATTTTAGTCGTTTACTGCATTTTAAAGTTCAGCGGAAGCCGGCATTTTGGATTTTAAGATGGCGTCAGATAACAAAATTCGACTTCCACCGGTTGAACTCTTTCAACTTACACCCATATTGTAAGGGTTTAATGCGATTTTCAGCCGCCATCTTGGAATTTAGGATGGCGACGGACAACGAAATTCGACTCATACTCATTAGCACTTTCACCTAATAACCATATTGTAAAGGTTTCACGATATTTTAAGTAATTTATAGTTTTGAAAATAAAAACGGAAATCGCCTACTTGGATTTATGCTGGCGTCAAGCAACAATTTTATTCATACTATTTGGGCCCTTTCATTCTATACTTATATTGTAAAGATATTCAAAACACTTTAAGTAATTTCAAGTTTTCAAAGATTTTTATATTTTTTTTATATTTTAACTCAAAACCAACATACATAACTTATCAAAAATGTGTAAAATGGTAGTTCCTATTCAAATATGTGCTATCTAACCTGAGTGTGTCCTGTTTTGACATCTGGATCTAGAACTGTCACTAAGTTTTATGGCGGTTTATTAATCATGAACTGAGTGCTATTATAGAACATGCAAAAGAAAGCTTAGAGCAAACTTCTAAGTTTATATTTTATTATAGTTTAAACAGAGCAATCATAACTCTTTCAAAATAACTAAAACAGTATGTTTAAGAAAATTTATATTAGCGTTTTTAAAACTATCTGAATACATATGGTCGAAAAAAAATATAAGCATTTTGCATGACCATAATTAAACCGTATTAAAACGAGCTGCACAAAAAAACGATAATTTAACCATAATAAAACTTCCTAATGCTAGTTGGCTTAATCTGTGTTACTTGGGAAGCTCCAATGGTTGAATAACTCTTATGTTGAAAACACATATGCTTGGAAAAATTGTGTGCTCCTGGAATCGGATCCTCAATACTTTCCTTATGTAAATGGTAATGGGGTTATTTTACAATGAAATAAAAAATCTTATGAACTTTATCGTTTCCAAAGATTTCACGGTAAATAAAAAAGAATTTATAAGACATACTTCAGTACTTAATAATAACGGAAACTAAAATTTCTTCGAAAGTCCGCTTCTTAATTTAAACCTTATTGGAAAAAAAATCACAATCAATCTTTCACAGTTTCTATTATTTTGAAACTACAGCAACGGTTAGTATCGATTGACGTTCGAGAACTAAAAAACGGATGTCAAAAAGTTAGTTTTTGCAATTCAGTGTTGAAAGTGATCATTTTGACACTGACAACAGTAATGTGCTTCTTTTTACAACTGAATTTAGTGTCTAAAAGTACATTCCATGAGCTACTTGATCATAAATTTTCAGTCGTTGGCATGGTCGTCCACACGTTGTTATTTGTTGACATGTGCTTCTTATTGGTTAGTTCATGAATTTTCAAGCGATTTTTTTTATTTGCATTAAATTGTTTAAAACTCGTTGCAAAACTTGAGTTTTTTAGCACTCGACGTTATTATCCTCGACTCGTGCTGGAAAAAATCCACTTTTTGGCAACTTGATGTATAAATAACTATTGTTTATTAGATTATCGGCCTTATCGATGAAAATGATTTCTTTTTATTTAGAACATTTAACATCATGAAATTTTAGAGACGGATAGAAAGTTAGCGAAAACTTGCAGTGCGAATAGTAGTACATACACAGTACTAAAATTTTCTTATGTGATGGGACGGTGAAGTCAAGTTTGAGAAGGATCAATATGGAAAAACATCCTTATGTTGTATGGCATCCATCTTAAGCTTTTTCTTCAAATACCAAAACAATTTATGCAAATTTCGAAACCGACCCAGTTTTCGAAACAACAAAATAAATCAGGAAGCTGTGAACAACACCTGACTTCAGGTTGGAATCTGCGGGAAAATAATTTTCATGGCAAACAATCCGGCACCCTAGTTGAGCTCTTCCGGACGATCAACGAGGGACTTTCGAGCGAGAAAAGTGGGAGATGGAGCTGAGAAAAAAGAAGCGGAAAAGCCTTCTCCATACCTGGTTGTTCCCAGCAATATGGTTTTGTTGCGTTTTACGAGATTCGAAGAAAAGTTCCTCCCGCTTTCCAGCTTCGCGTTGCGTTCGTTGCTTCCTCTGGTTGGTACCTTTCGAACTTTTTGGTCGCAGCGCGTGGAGGATTTCTTTTTCCTGTGCTGCTCACGGTGCTGAAATATTCAACTCGATGGAATCAACTTTTAAATATTCATTCGCCCTCCTGCTAATGCTAATTAATCCTTTCGACGACGACGGAGATAATGACAGTTCCAATCGGGCTCGGGAGATATACTCTGCTATGCTAATGCCAGCTGCTTTGGGTGGAATTTGTGACTGAAAAAACTGGGAGAGAGATGGCGTTAGGAGATTTTCAGCCTCCCTATTCTGGACTATTAGCGTTGCTCGAGGGATGAATATTTATCTACCAAAATGTCTCCATTAGCGGTTTGACTTTCAAATGTCAAATTTTCAGCTTCTTATTTGGGTCAACTTGAAATTTAAAGTTTTCGTTGAAAAAACTGACAAAAAATGACAAAAATGACAAAAATGACAAAAATGACAAAAATGACAAAAATGACAAAAATGACAAAAATGACAAAAATGACAAAAATGACAAAAATGACAAAAATGACAAAAATGACAAAAATGACAAAAATGACAAAAATGACAAAAATGACAAAAATGACAAAAATGACAAAAATGACAAAAATGACAAAAATGACAAAAATGACAAAAATGACAAAAATGACAAAAATGACAAAAATGACAAAAATGACAAAAATGACAAAAATGACAAAAATGACAAAAATGACAAAAATGACAAAAATGCCCAAAACAAAGAAAATTTTTGACAGAAATGACCGAAATGACAAAAATAACAAAATCAAAGAAAAATGACGAAAAAGAAAAATGGAAAAAAATGCAAAGTCTTTTTAGGCTCCACTAAACATGTCGTTTTCTTCATCTGTTTTTCCGGTAAATTTCTTCCTGCTGTACAACAGCTTAGTGTAAAATTGTGCATGCAAACAAACAGAAACAATGTTTGCCGAGGGAAATTGTTTTCTGCTATCGTTTACCAGATTGATCCTTGTTTGATTTTCGATCTGCATCAGGATGAATCCTAAGCACAACACACAGCCCAGCTGCAAATGCAAATATATTTACACGAGCAATCTAATCTCATTCGAAGCCCGGCTGTTCGTCGTTCAATCATCATCATCAACGTCGTCTGGATCGGGGTACTTGGTAGGAGGATGAGAAAAATTACTGCAGTTCAAACAAAAGTACGGCAACTTTTCAAAGCCTTGATAAAACTTATAAAACTTCAAAAAATCCCTCATAATAAAATTATGTTTTAAAGATAAATAAATGGTTTTGTTTTCAAATTTAAGAATTTTTTAAAGCAATCTTAAACTGATTTTGACTAAGGTCTATTACCTTAAACCCTCGTCGCATGGCCGATAAGAACAGTTTCAGTTCAGGCAAATGATAGCGCATGGTGGTCCGGAACAGTTTCTCCAAGTTTAAACCGGCAAGAGATGCCGGTTGCATAAAGTTCAATCAATTTGATTTACTCACTTACCTTCTTCCATTATATTGTTCATTCATACATATGTTCCTACATATACGGACACCAAGAGCAATTCTAGTCCCCCACCCCCATTAGGGCAAATCGACGACCACCAGCTGAGAGGAAAATTTAAGATTCCCTTCTTTCTTGGAGAGCACGCGTGCTGTCCAAGATAATGGGATGCAGCAAAATTGAAATTAATGGTCGGTTGTCTGCCAATGCAATCTAGTACCTACCTTCTCATGGTACTATATTATGTATACAAAGTGCAATTTCTGAATCGAAGAGTCACTATACAAAAGCAAACTCTGACAAGTGCACAAAATCCATTCCATCATCCATTCCCAGAAGAAGAAGAATATGAAGAAGAAAATAATTAAAACTCAACCAGCAAAATTTGCCAGACTTAAGCAGTTGGTGATTTACGCAGGTTGTTATGGTTCTGTGGCTATACTGAAGGAAATAAGTAGGAGGAAGTGTTCCTTAAAACGCATATTGAGTAATATGGTAATATCGATCTTTTTAGCGCTTGTCGAACCATTTCTGTTGCTACTTTTTGCATAGTTGTCTTTTGAAGACTATAATAAGGATTCCAAAAGTAATAAACCATGAATACGATAAAAAATTTACAAATGATTATTCCTGTAACAAGTAGCAAAAAGTGGAATTTTTTAACACTAGTCTTAGATGTATTCAACGAGGCTTCCCGAATTGGATAATTAAGTCGAGTGCTAAAAAAAATCGTGCTTCACAACGAGTTTTATAAACATTTCCTTGAAAATCCCTAAATTAACCTACAAGAAGAACATCAACAAAAACCGCATGTGGACAGCCATGTAGATTTGCAAACAGTAGATTTGCTAGCAAAAAAGTGTTGAAAATTAGCTCTTTTCGATACTGTTTTCAGTGTCGAGAAGTATAATTTCCAGCACTGAATTGCATAAAAATATTTTTTTTGTCGTAAATATTAACGCTCTACTGCATGGACTATGAATCCGTAGCGAATTTTTTTTGTCAATGAAAGTAACTTTTTTAGTTTCCCAAGCAACCAAAAGGCTCATATCTACTCGTGCCTCCAAAGTTCGAATTTCGCTGAACAAAGGTTCCAAAATGGATTGGTACCGAATTTTCTCGAATATGAGCATGAAAGTTACAAAGGTTCCTTAAATAACCTTCTATGGACTTGAAGTTCCAAAATGTTCCTCAAATAGCTTTTTTGTGACATGTCAATCGCATCCACACAGTATAAAAGTTACAAATTTGGTCTTAAATAGCCTTCTGTGAACGTCAAGTTCCAAGAAGTTCCTCAAATAGCCTTGTTTGAGACATGTCTGCCATTTCATGAATATGAAATATGGACGAACATCACAAAAGGGCATATAATAAATAAATCATTTTTTGGAGCTTGCAAATTGTTGAAATGTATAATTTATATTGAAACTTCAACTCAAAAAAAACTTAAAGCTAACTCGCAAATGATTGTTTTTGAAAAGAGTAAATATTTTGACTTAATAAAATTTAGTCGAACTGTATTTACTTACAAAGAATTTATCACACATTGAAAGTCAGTTGAAGCAATTTATTAATTAAATATCAAGATAAACCCAAGAATTTGCTTAACGGTTATAAACAAGGAATTCCATTTTTTAATACCGATATTATTTTAACGGATGATTGATTTATACGCTGTTTCGTAATGTTTCTTAGTCATAATCAACATGCGTCTTTGCTGCTGGCCGCTGGATTCCCTTGCGGGTACTCTATCTAGGAAGCTTATAACCACTTCGAATTTTAGCTGCCGGTAAGGCAACATCTAGGCGTGGCGTTGTGGCAGCGTGTTTGGCTATCATCTCGGTGGATCGGGTTCAATTCTGGTACCAGGACAATTTTTTTCCATTAGGTTGTTTGATTGCTTGAGTATGCGAATCAAATAATTGTTTAGAAGAACTGGCGTGCGTGCTGGCATGTATCGAACAAAGTTAAAAACAAAGCAATTAAGTACGGTTAATTGAAATGACGGGAGGAATAAAGATGGATGCCGCGAAACCGGCAGCACCACATGAGTGGTGACCAAAGTAAGAAAGGAGAGGAGATTTTTTTTTTGTTTTCGCTGATTAAACGTTTACTTGTGAGCTGAATAGAAGGCCGTTCAAATCTGTAATGGAACTTCAAAGTTTCAATAAGAACTTAAATTTTGGGCTGAATGAAACGAATGATAATGCTGATTAAGCTGTGTTCGACCTTTTCAACAAGACTTTTGGTTGCTTGAGTTGTTATGTAAATAGTCATTGTGTGAACGATCTGGCTACAATTTTGACGATATGGTTGATATTAATCAATAAACTAAGCTGAGTTGGTCAAAATCACTCCAAGATCTTTCGAACGATTGTCTCTTTTCCAAGAAAATAGTCGACTGATAAAATGATACAGCATTTTTTAACTAAGTTAATCAAAAATCAATTTTAATGTGAAATCTGTCACTGATTTTTTTTTTCGAGCATAATGTCTCAAAATCTCATTCATATTGAAGGCTCAATGCAACCTTTTCCTGTAGTCAGATCTTGCTTATAACTTGCATATAACTTGCTGAAAAGCTTATTCAGCCAATAATCTAGCAGCCTACATTTCAATACTAAGATTAGTAACTTGAATAACGGTTCTTCAATATTTTTAATAAAACAAGCAATATTTTTACAGTAGAACAATAATTCTTCCACAATTTTCAACCGATTTTGATAAACAGTCTCTTGATTTTTTTGTTTTAAACTGACATTCAAGGTTAATGAAAAATTAAATTTTTAAAATGTAAAAATCTAATCCAAATTATTTATTATTTTTTGTAGCGTCGAAAATTCTTGATTCACGTGTTTTTAGATCTAAAGTAGCTGTTGATAGTAAAGCTTTCTGTAAGAAAGGAATACGCTTACATTTCCACTTAATCATACACAGATATCTGTATTCTCGGTAATGTAGGTAAAATAACAACCATTTTTATCAACAAAAAGTTCAATACAGTATAATCAATTCAGAATGTTATTTTTCCTATCATAAGAAAACTTTATTTGAGGGAGGCAACGGGGTAAGGAAAATAGGAAAATAGGAAAAGATGGCACCATCTACCAAAATGGATCCTGATATTTATCATTCTCTTATTTACTAATAAATCTCTATGATACTTGAATATAGATTCAGGACATTATCTTTAATTTAGAATATCTTATTTAAAAAAAATCGATTTCAAAGCTTTAAGGTGGATATGAGTAGTAAACAAGAGCTTTTGACTTAAACTAAATTGGTCTAAAACTATCCACCGTTCTGTTGTTTTCAAAGAAAAAAAATGATCCTTTTTAGGGAAAAAGAAAGGAGTTTTATACCTACACCTTCTATTGCGGGGTAGAAAAAACGACAACAAATTGACAAATATGTTCAATATTTGCAACTGAAATAGCCATTAAGTTTTTGAGCCCATTTAATTATGCCATTTAAAAAATTTAAAATTCTTTCCTTAGCGATACTGTTTTTCTTAGAATTTGTATATTTTTCAGCAGAAAAAATTAGGGTTTTTATTGTTAAAAATTAATTTTTCTTTGCGGTTAGGGTCTTTATTTATTAGGGTCTATATGAGCCGAAGTGTACTTTCTTGACGCGATATCTCATGAACGGTTAAAGCTACAGACTTGAAATTTTCTGATTTTTTTTAAATGAAGAGCTTTACAATTTTAAATTTTTGAATAGGGTTACCAGAGTCACCCAGCAAAAACAAGGGCAACTAGCCGGTTAGGGTCATATAGACCCGGATTATAGGTTTGGTTAAAAAATCAAAACTACTGAACCGATTTTCATAAACACTATCATTTTGAAATCGTCCAAATATCTGCTAGCAGATGCCTCTTGAAAATTTGAGCTTTGATTTTTATGGTGAACGACAGAAAACGACTTTAAAGCCAAAAAGTCCTTGAAAAATAAAAAAAAACTCATTTTGTTGAAATCGTTTTGAAAAACATTTGATTGATATGAACTCATGTAGCTTGAGAACTCTTAATGAAATAAACGGTAATAGTGCCTGGTTCAGCAGACCATAGCGGGTTATTTGGAAAGTTCATAAAAAAATCAATGATTTTAAAACTATATTTTCATGAGAATCAAAGAATTTTGAAGAATGAAATAGCCGTTCTGTTCAGTTACGTTCAATTCTGAGTAATATCAACTTTTGCTTTACGTTTTTTGTCACCCAGAGAACAACTACTAGGAAATGTTAAATTTAATTTTTAGATAATATTATAAGGAAGATTTTCTATTTACTCAAGAATTTGAAATCTGCACATTTTACCTATTTTTTATACGGCTCAGCGAATTTCGAAAATCTTCCGCATGGTATGAGAATAATAATTTCGGTTGAAACATTTTTTTTCTTCGTTTGAAGTTATGAATTTGCCTGATTTGCACCACATTTGATAATATGGTCTTTCATATACATGACTTGAGAAAAGTATGTAAACAAGCGGTACAAATGAGGCATCTGCGATTTCGAAACAGGCACACGAAACTCGACCAAACCGTTAAGTTGCCAGGGGGTTACACGATTACCACACACATTTTTCCTTTGGTCCTCATTAAATGTTTGCAACAGCCTTGTGAATTGTTGAGTAAAGCAAATGATTATTAAAATATAAAGCTTTCTTCTCAGAAACCCGACCTGAGTCTCCAAAAACTAAAACTAATCAAAGGCTCGTGTTTGAAAACTTAAAAATATCAATGCTTGTTCAGTAGAGTGCCCCAAATGACCCGACTTTTGAAAAAGTTATACGCTGCAGGCTAAAATTGATCATTAGCCTAGTACAAGATCTCATGCCAAATTTGGGCCAGATCGGATCACGTTTAGGGGTCGCTCAACGAACCTGAAGTTTGTATGGGATTTTGAGACATTTTGTTCGGGAGAAACATGAAAAACCAGTTTTTCATCAATAACTTAGGTTCCCGTCGGCCAATGTCTTTCAAAAACGGGTTTTCGTAAAGCCTAAATTATGAAAAATATTTCATCCGAAGACTGCATTTCGATAAAAGTTAAGATAAAAAAGTTATAAGGCTAACTTTTTTAACGGTGGTATTCAGCACTGTTAATGAGGCGTCAATATGTTCGACCGCCTCGGCTCATTAATAGTGATGAATACCATCCTTAAAAAAGTTAACCCATTTTTAAAGCCTTATAGCTTTCTTATCTTAACTCTAATTGAAATGCAGTCTTCGGATGAAATATTTTTCATAATTTAGGCTTTGAGAGAACCCGGTTTAGAAAGAAATCGGCCGACGGGAACCAAAGTTATTGATGAAAAACTGGTATTTCATGTTTCTCCCGAACAAAATGTCTCAAAATCTCATACAAACTTCAGGCTCGTTGAGCGACCCCTAAACGTGATCCGATCTGGCCCAAATTTGGCATGAGATCTTGTACTAGGCCTAGGATCAATTTTAACCTGCAGCGTATAACATTTCACAGGTTTTGAATTTCCCATACAAATTTGGGGCAGTCTATTGTTCAGCTTTCAATACTGTAGAACGAACAACGATAATGAACGTAAAAAATGGAACGCGCTCACCCGGTTGATTGTTGGTAACAAGAAACATATATTTTTTCCATATGCCCGTAAACCATTCCAGATTAGAGACATTTTTCCACAAAAACTGAATACGCCAAATCACAAGTCTTCACTTAATGACTACACTGTAATATTATAACTGAAACGCTTTGTTTCACTATAATCAAAATCTTTGAAATCATTATTTTTGATTAAATTTTAGCCAACGGAGAGAAAAATCGCGTGATGTTCGCGAAAGTCATGGACTACTCCTCGAAGTAACTTTATAGACCTCTAACTAAGCAATTTATTGTAAGAGCAAGTTCACTGGTGTTGGGAAAAAGTGGTAGAAATTTTGACATTTTGAAAATTTTACCATGCAAAAATGTTTTCAAGATCTTGGGGCGTTGTATTCTTTTACAACACTCTTTCTATTTCAGCCGTATGTGATAGAAATATTGCTATTTTTGCATCACAGCATGCGAAAATAGAAACACGTGTTGTAAAAAAAACTAGAAGGCCACAGATCTTGAAAATGTTTTTGCATGGCAAAATTTTCAAAATCTGCCGTAAGTGTCAAAATTTTTACCACTTTTTCCCAACACCAGTAAACTTGCTCTAACTAAGCAATTTATTCCAAAAAAAAAAAAAACAAAATCATTTTTTCAGTTTTTATTGATATTGTAATAGTGAAATAGTGAAGCAATATAAAAAAATGGATTTCGTTTGAGTTTTTTAAATTGATAATTGAATTTTTGAGTAGGTCAAATTGTTTGAATACTTTCACAGTATGGGAGAGTGGGGAATCATGGGCCACTTTTTTTCGTTGTTCCATATGGTTTTCTACATTTTCAAGGTATCATAAGGTTTTGTTTTTAAATTTTAAAAAGTTATTTTCCCCAAATTCTGAATGTTTAAAAAAAGCAATATTTTTTGGATTTTGAAAAATGGTGGGGAATCGTGGGCCACCAAATCCAAATTGACCAAATAACCTGCAAAGTTTATGAGTTGACCCAAAACTGTGATTTCCTAATTGATTTCGTTATTTTAAAGCAATTTCAGATGATGAAATAAAAAAGAGAGCTGTGTATGATCGCGTAGATTCCAAAACCTGGCTCGCGAACGTTTTAGCAAAATTTCATATTTAGGATGGACAAAATATTTTTCATAACTCTTCATTTGGCATAAGAGAACTTTACAGATAGGTAAAAATTATTTTAAGTTCTGAATTTGTATAAAAACATAAAAATATAGATGATTCAAGATGTGTGGCCCACGATTCCCCACAAGCTATGATTTGCAAATTGGTTGCGTTTGTGTGACTTATTGATGTTTCATCAAAAATTCCTTTTCCATGTGAAAGATCATGACAAAACTAAGATCTTAAGCGTATGAGTATATTTTTGTTATGCACTTTAGGTTCCCCATCGATGAAATTAGCGGGTGTTTTTTTAATTATGTATGTAAATTTTTCTAACTTTTTTTAGCTTGGTAACTAAAAGAAGCATATGATGCGTATTTAAGTCAACAACATATAGGAATATATGCTCACGCAAAGCGACGACGATGACAGTTGGTTTGAGATTTTTATCTCAACACACATCTCAGATATTAAAAGTGGCCCACGTTTCCCCATGGCACACGATACCCCACTCTCCTCTACTGATTCAAGCTATAAAATCTGAAGAAAAAAAACATCAAGGACATTTTTGGGCTTGCGTGCAGAAGAAGGTAAAGAAAAGTTCTAAATTTTGCCCTCAGGGATCAGAACTCTTTTTGTTTGTTTTTTGGATTTGAAAAATTAATTGTTTGATTTGAAAAAATAAACCAATATTTTATTCTTCTATAAAAACTTAATGGAAAGTGTAAAAAATATGCATAAGATCAGATTTCCTCATTCACCTTCAAAAGTATAACTCACGTCTGAGCAGAAACATTCAAAGGTTATTAAATCATCAAAGACAAATGTCGGTTCTTCCTTACTAGCGAATTTAAAGCCCTATAAAGTTGTCCGCCCGACCAACTTTTTAATCCAGTTGAATTAGGCTCATAAGTCACGGTCCAACTCCTCATGAATGAAAAAGTAGCATCATTATCCGTTGATCCGAATTCCCGGAGATCCTTCTGTTTCTCTCTCTCTCGTCGTTGTCTGTCTACCTCAGACAAAACCACACACCAACACCATCTCAACAGCCCACTCAAAACTTTCCTCCTCCAGTTGGTGATTGAAAATGGGTGGAAGCAAAAAATAGAACCAAAACAAATCCACCCTCGCCTCATTTTGTATCTTCACTGGCAAACGACTTTCACATTAACCCATTTCTATTAAAGCTGCCTCGGAACTCATTTGTCATGTATGAAGGATCAGCCGACACATCGAGAATCTTGTTGTGCTGTGCTGTGAGAACATTTGCTGAACTGGATGCTCTCCACATCACACCATCCCTTCATTCATTCGGGATCTGTTTCTACCATCCGCATCCGGCGAGCACACTTCTAACATGTGTTAACCGGAGTCCATTAAAATAAGCGCACACCACCCAGCAGATGAATGGGGGGATGATGAAGATAAACATCCCAAACGGGTAGGTAAATCCAAAGCCACCATCCACACACTCACAGTTGGGCAATGAGCGGGAAAATGTGCTCATTTCGATTTTGTCATTCAAACGGGTTAATGATGGTTTTTATCTGGAAAAAAGAGAAATTTGCTGTTGTTTTGAAAGCTATACGCAAATTTATGGGGAGTTTTGAAATGAATCGGTTGGGTGGTCGTTGAAAAAAGGTTTCCGGAAAGTAGAAACGTTTGATAGTGAAACATGTGTGATGGATTTGCTTTGATTGTTAATTATTTGGCAATTTTGTTATTTTATTTATATTTAATTAGTTTTTTAACACTTCTTGATTTATTTCCATTATATCTGATGAAGATTTGCAATTTTTTTAAATTCAAAATTTTACCAATTGAATATTGACAGGGTGTCGACTCATATCTGGTAATAAAGTTCCCTGATTTTCCCTGATTTTCCAGTCGTGTTTCCAGAAAATTCCAGGTTTGAAAAACAACCTGAGAAAGCAACTTGAAGTTATAAAAAATATATTTCCCACGAAAATTAACGCACAGAAAGCTTTCAGTTGAGAATACTAACTTATTACGATAATTTTAATGGAAGTATTATTTGTGATATTAAACATTTTAAGATAAGTCAGCCAGTTCGGATCCACTTGTAGAAATTCTTATGATTTTAGCATAACAATTTTCTCTTGCAAGCTATCAGCCTTCTTCTGTGCGTCTTCCAAAATTTTCCTCCGTTTCACCTCGAGCGATTTTGCTACCGCTTCTCGATGACGCTTCATCAGCTTTGGTTGGTCTGATTCAAGAGCTTCCTTTTTACGGCGATCTTTGTCTTCCAAATACAGAGCATGTGAATTTCGAACTCTCTGAATAAGTTTGTTGGAAATTTGGACTGATTTTATCCCTCCAGCATAAAACAGCATCATAGATTTGTCGTTTAGCCACCACTGATTCTTCACGCATATATTCGAAGAGACATTCGGAATTTACTGAAAAACCACGTTCATCATTCGCGTTGCCATGTGAAAGATAGCAGAATTCTGGACACTTGGCGTTTGCTAGCACTCCACTCCAAAAATGATCCAGCCTTTCTTTGCTACGGTCATAATTATCAAATTTATCGCCTCTGGCAATCACTCCGGAATACTGCCGTACTGCTAAATCTGCCGAGGATCCACTAACGCGTCCAGTATCTGTCAATATACCTAGTCAAAGTTTTCTCAAATCGTTTTTTGGCCAATTTGGTATCGCTGCTGATAACTGCCGGATCAAGGCAAGAGGCGGCCTTGGTCAGAGGATAAGTTAATGGCGATCGCTTCATTAACTTAAGTACAATTGCCTCCTTTGCATTCGATACGAAATTGCAGAACTTGCTTTTCGTTGAGCTAAAGTAATTTTTTCATAGCATTCTTAGTGTCATATCCGAGAACAATGTCTTTCGATGGTAATCAGAAAAATCAAAGGGCTAACGATAATTACATGAGCAACGTACACTGAAGTAAATTTTTAAGCAGATAATAAACTATGACGTTTCAATTTCTTCAAATAAAATCAGGATCATTATTTTTTCCCTGATTGGTGGAAAAATTCCCTGATATTACCTGATTTTCCCTGATGCAAATTGAATTCCCTGATTTTCCATGATTTTCCAGGTTTTTCCAGGTAGTCGACACCCTGATTGAGATATAAAACACGGTTTGCTCATCAACCTGAGAGTCCAGTTTCTCAAAAAGAAATTTTCACGATTAAATTGGAAAATAAGAAGAAAAAAAATATTTCGTTGAAATTTTGCAGGGCTTGTGATATAGCTCAGTTGGCAAGTCTGTTGTCTCCTGAGCCGATGTCCGCGAGTTCGAGCCCAAGAGTAAATATCGAACACAGTTGTACCGGATAAGTTTTCCAATAACGATCCGCCAACTGCAACGTTGATAAAGTCGCGAATGCCATAAAGATGGTAAAACGCCTATAATCGAAACAAAAAAAAAAAAAGTTGAAATTTTGTTTTATTTCAGAACAATTTTTTCAGATTTTTCATAAAAACAAAAGAACAAAGGTAGACTTTTTATCAACGCGATTTTAAAAATTTGTGAGTAATAGTAGATGGGTAATTACACACTCTGAAGAACAAAAATTTATAAATCAACCCTCGCTTCTCATCTCAAGATGATGAAGCTTATAACTCAATCTGAATATCGAATATTGAGGAAACTATGAAAAAAGATAACGAAAGTTGATGAATGAGATGTCAGAGAAATATAAAATAGAAAGGTCAATGAGATTCCACTCACAGTCAACCACTTGTGCGCAGGGTGGCTAATTTTTATTTCTCAAAAATCAGGGAACTGATGAAGTAAAAATCAGGCTAGGTTAAAGTAACGGAAATTTCGCGGAAAGTGATGACATTTTTTTGGTCATCGCTCCACATTTTCACTCTATTATGTGTTGTGAGCAGGCTTGTAAGTCGTCACCATCGTTTGAACTTTTTCGGAGACATCCACAACACATCGTTCTTGACAATCATGGAGAGCGTAATCATTTGATCGGAGAGCAAAAAAATGTCAAATGAAATTTTGATCTTTGTAGTAGTTAGTCGATTGACTTTCATTTCTTATGCGTACACGGACCGAAAAATCAACCCACTCTAGGTACTTTTGACGTAAATCGCCACTTCAGTGCAGGAACTTACTAGTAGGTTAAAGCACAACAACCTAAAAGTAGGTAGTTGTGCTTTAAGGTCCCAGTGGGTGAAAATGACTTACTTCGTTAATTTATGGGAAAATGAATAAAAAACCGTCGGTTTGATATTTTAATGCTGTTTGTGACATTTTATTTTTTTATTTTATTGATCATCATGTAGTTTAAGGTAATTCAATTCCTTATAAATTACGACAATTTGCACTGCTTAGTATAAATTAAGGTCATTCTCTGATTTGTGTTCTGGTCAAGTAACAATTCTATAACATAATTAATTTTTCAAATTTACAAAAATTACTGGTTTCTTACATTAAGGAAATTTCTATAATCTCGTCTGAAAGTTGAAAGAGAATTACAGTTTCGTAGGTTATTTGGAAGCTGATTCCAAATACCTAAACCCTTGACAAAAATGGTACGTCCATATGACTCGGTACGATGACGCGGAATAATGAAAAATCTTACTCGAGAACTACGAGATCTAATGATTTTCTCGTTGAGATAAGCTGGTTTACCCGTGTGAACGATTTTGTGCAAAAAAAATACAAGCTCTATATTTATAAAAATCTTTAAAAGAACACCCCAACAGCTGAGGGTGATGATGGCTTACTCTGTGGAATCGATTCAAATTGAATATATAGCGAACACAACAATTCAAAGCTAAGCGGAGACGATTCATGACCATTGCTGTAGCTTGTAACAGGAATTCAGCCCCAAAGATGAAGTGTGGAAGGATAAGTGCTTTAAAAAGAGTTAGTTTAATGGCCGAAGGAAGAATACTTGTTTTAAGTCTGAGAGTTCGTAAAACATTATATATTTTGGTACACTGAGCATTGACGAATGAATTCCACTGTAAATCTCTTTGAATAGGTACACCTAAGCTTGTTGCTTTTTCGACATACTGAATATTTTGATTCCCGAGGACTAATTGTGGGGTACTGGTCAAGTCGAAGGTCGAAGGAAAAAATAATGCTTTGGTCTTATCATTGTTAATAGGTAACGAATTATGTATGAACCATTGAAAAACGCTTCGTAAGTCTATATTCATCAAGTTAATTGCTTGGTATGGGGAGGCTTCTGATATACAAATATTGATTTGCGCGTCATCAGCAAATAAATGAATGTTTGAATTTGAGCAAACGTTTTCTAAGTCGTCAATGTACAAAGAGAAGAATAATGGCCCCAGAATGGAACCCTGTGGCACTCCTGATAAAACGTTAGCCGGATTTGATTGATTATTTTCTGTAAAAATAATTTGAGTTCGATTTTTTAAATATGATTGTATAAGAGAAATAGCACTGCGTGAAAAATGGAATTGAGAGGATAATTTCTTCAGTAAATTAACGTGCGAAACTCTATCGAAAGCCTTAGAAAAATTTATCATCAATAGAATGGCAGTTTGTTTCTTATCCCCAAATTTTGAATGTCGTCGATTACTTTAAGCATTGCCGACGTTGTGCTATGGTGTGCCCTGAATCCTGACTTAAATCGATTTAGCAAATTCATACTGTTAATATAAGACTGAATTTGTTTATTTATTATGCGTTCAAATACATTGGAGAGCGAACTTAGAATGCTTATGGGACGCAGATTTGAAATTCCTTTAGCTTTTGTATTTTTTTGAATCGGTATTATTTTAGCAATCTTCCAAAGTTTTGGAAATTTTCCTGATACTAAGATTGTGTTAAAGATTTCACACAGGGGAGTAATAACTGAAGGTAGTAGATATTTGATAAATTTTAAAGAAATTCCATCGTGGCCAACCGCGTTTGGTTTTATAGAACTTAATGCTAAAACTACATCGTTATTATTGATTGGATTAAATTTAAAACCGCTTTGATTCGAAGGTAAAATCGGTAAAGATGTATCGTCTGGTGAAAAATTAGATACAAAGTAGATGTTAATTTCGTTGCATGTGTGAGATGCTATAACATCAGATTTAGAATTGAATCTATGAATACTTTTTATTCGTCTCCAAAGTTCTTGGCTTGAACTCGCGGATTGAATTTGGTTTGAAACAAAATTTTACAGCATTTCTTAAACGTTTGTATTGTGAAAAGTCCGATAATGATCTAGATGATTTCCAAACGCGGTAAGCTAAATCTCTATCATGCATCATGATTCACGAATGCTATGAGAAAACCAAGGATTCTGCCTTGGCCGAACTGTTTTCAATGGTACAAAATTTTCATACAGGCTTAGAATGCGATTGTTGAATAGTTGAATAGTTGTCATTTACGCGGCTACAAAAACTCCAGTCAAATGAATTAAACGTTCTTATCAATTCAGGCAAGTCAATGCGTGAGTAGTCTCTTACGGATTTGTTGGTGTGCATTATATCTCGATTCATATTAATAGAACTAAAAATCATATCATGTTTGGAGAACCCAGCAGCAGAAACCTGATTTCTCATGCTTCTAAAGCATGGACCCACATATTAAAGCCAGGTTACGTAGTTTTTATAGTTAATTTATTCATTTTTTTCACATTATTATAACATTGATAATACGATAGATCATTAAACTTCAATAATGCCGTTCTTTTCTGCCGGAGCCATCTGATCCAGGAAATGCATTGAGAGATGCTACTTCAGGTGACTGGTAGGGCACTTAACACCTATGAAAAAGTTTTATGCTGGCTCAAAATAACTGGCTTTTGCACCTGTGAAATAAAGGGTTTGTTTATTGAAATTAGTTTTTTTTAATGAAAAATGAACAAAACAACTTACCAGAAACTTGAGAGGTTCTTCTTTCCGAGGAAAATATGGCCTAAAATGATAAACGCGAATCTTCGCTAAAAGAAAATGTCTGACAATGCAGGAAAAAATGCTACCCAGCCAGTGGGTACTTCGATAAAAACCTCAAAGTCGATAAAAACTACTCACCCAACACTACGTACTTTGGGCTTAATGTAGAACAACCCAGTAGTGAGTAGTCCAGTGGGCAGGATTCGGATTCATTTGAGAGCAAACACCCACGGAGCAAAAATCTGCTCCCACTCTTTAAGCGGCAAGAAGAAATGAGAAGGAATGACCATTTGCCTCGAAGATGCAATGCTCCTAGGGAGTTCTTTTTGCCTCTCACTCTACTCTGAAAAGAGGAATGAGCGCTCTACGGGAGTAGCTCCCTAGGAGAACGCTTATGAGGCAAACGTTATGTGCTGGGAATCTAACTGGCCCGTGTTGGTTTGTTCTGGTTTGCGCCTGCGGTTTCATTTGGAAATGATTTAATGTGAATAGCAAGAGCTAGAACGTGTTCTCGCTGATTAGTTTGTTAAGTAGTGAGGCCCAAATAAGCAGATTGTGATGTGAAGTTTACATGCAAAATTTGAGTCTGATAGCACAAGAAGGGATCGCGCAACAAGCCTCAAGTTTGTAAAGAAATTTGAGATATTTTGTTCGGATAGCTATTATTTCATCAATAACCGTCAAACGGGGCATCAATGCAACAGCAGGGTAAGATGTTACATTTGTATACCACAAGACTTTTTGCAATTTTTATTTTAGTTTAATGTAATAAAGTTATCATTTAATGACAACAAAATGATGATGTCTAAGTTTCTCAAATCGTGAGATTTTGAAGTTTTTGAATCTTATAGGAAATTTGAAAAAAATTGAGCAATAGATGTACAGTTTTTTACATTTTTCGATGCTGTAGAAAACTTTACCCAGTTTGACAGATTGGCTTAATGATATCATCTACAAACTTTATACTGTTTTTATTTTCCTATACCAACACTGTTGGTTTTAAAATATTTTTTGGAAAATCACCATTTTTTTTTAAATAAATATTTTTATAATTCAGTTACTAGTCTTGACAAAAATTCATCAAAATGCAAATCAAAGATTCACCTTTAAAATCTCGATACCATATGCTGGTGTATGATTCACGCATCACGCGTTTGTTAATTTCACAATTTTAACCATCATAAGTTAAAACATGAACTTTTATGATTTAAGCTAGTAGATTTTTAGCATTTTAACCCCTAAATGTATGCAGAACCTTTATGCCTTTTCTCTAAAATCATTTTTGACATGATTATTTTGCATCACGCGTTCGTTAATTTCAAAATTTCATCTATCATAACATGAACTTTTATGATTTAAGCTAGTTGATTTTTTGTATTTTTTAACCCCTAAATGTATACAGAGCTTACTCCTTTTTTAAAAGTGTGCTTCATTTAATATTGGAACAAATTCTTTTGCTCATTGTGGCGCTCCTAGTGGACGGATTTGGAAACTTTTTTCACCCACGTGTCGGGAAATTCATTACCTTTCACCATGTATTTATGCCATAACACCAAACGATAGCATTTTGTAAACAACCGCCATGGAAGCCGAACGGAGAGATCAAATTGTGCACAGTTTTCTTGAAAATCCATTGTTGTCGGCATCGAAGCTAGCTAAACAGCTTAAAATGCCCAGAAATACCGTATGGCGTGTTATCAAGCAGTACAAGGAAACATTGACGACGGCTCGGAAGCCGCATTCGAAGCGTCGGAGTGGAACTGTCGACCGGAAACTGCGTGGGAAAGTCATCAAGGCCGTCAAGAGGAATCCCAATCTTTCAGACCGCGATTTGGCCAGGCCGCTCACAGTACGGTGTGACGAATTCGTCTCCGGGAAGGAATAAGGTCATTCTGAGCCAGCAAACAGCCAAATCGGACGCTGAAGCAGAACAATGTGGCCAGAATCCGTGCTCGAAAGCTGTACGACCAAGTGCTGACCAAGTTCGACGGATGTATTCTGATGGACGATGAGACCTACGTGAAGGCGGACTTTGGGCAAATCCCAGGTCAAAAATTTTATTTGGCGACGGCTCGGGGGGATGTACCTGCAAAATTTAAGTTCGTGTTTGCGGATAAATTCGCCCGCAAGTACATGATTTGGCAGGGGATATGCAGCTGTGGACAGAAAACCAAAGTCTTTCTCACTGACAAGACAATGACATCAGAAGTCTACAAAAAAGAGTGCCTACAGAAACGGATTCTGCCGTTTATTCGTGCCCACGACCGTCCAGTAATGTTTTGGCCGGATCTCGCAAGCTGCCATTACAGCAAAACGGTTATGGAATGGTACGCAACGAACGGGGTCAGCGTAATACCGAAGGACCTCAACCCCCCAAACTGCCCCCAGTTCCGGCCGATAGAGAAATACTGGGCAATCACGAAGCGGAGGCTTAAGGCAAAGGGAAAACTTGTTAGGAACATGACTCAAATGAAGAACTGGTGGAATCAAATCGCTAAAACGGTGGACGAAAAGGGTGTGCGCCGCCTAATGTGCCGTATTACGGGAAAAGTACGAGAATTTCTTCGAAACAGCAATGAATAATTTTTTTAATTTTTTTTTATGAAAGAGTAAAGAAAATGCTAAATTTGTATGAAAAACAAATTATGAATTCGTTAATAAATGACTGAACTACACGCAATTGTTTGTGTTCCAATATTAAATGAAGCAGACTTTAGTAGGGTGAAAATCGCATGCTTTGTAAATTGAAAAATAACTTAGGAAACCAATAATTTCTGATTACTTTAATTTGATGTCCCATCAACCTTAAAACTATTGATGTACAAGCAGAATAATTTTCTGTGGACGTTAAGTTTTTAGAAGCCATTGAAGTTGAAAAGTGTACATGATGTCCCAGTTAATGGTGATTCTTTCAACACCGGCTGATTTATTTGTAATACATATTATCTGAAAGCCTAAATTACGACAAACGTTTTACATGAACATTGAATGGAACTGAGAGTAATGATGTAAACGTTGTTAAGATTCAAAAATAGTATAAAATTTGTTGTGTTCACATCGCCGCACAACCACCTCATCAGCCGGCCAGCAGCTGTGAGCTACTTGAAGCAATCAAACTTGAACGCAATTCAGAATCGTCACGCGCAAAGTGATTACTCCCAAGGAGGCCTCTTTGGGAGAAGCGCTGAGCCTCTGAGGGAGCAAAGAGTGACTGGCGCTCTTAGAGATTCTGGCGCCAGGAGTAGCGAGAAAGAGTTATTATCGCCTGCCAGGAGTTTGGGAGTTCCTCCTCTATGAGTGGTACTGCTCTGCCTCTTTTGAATCGCGCCTCAGGATCCGTCTGAAGCCTGCCAGTGGGTAGTTTTGTTTCGTACGTGTAAATAATCATTCCACATTGTTCGACCAACACATCAAAACATCACCCGGCGCTGCAGAGCGGCGGTTTTTTTTCCACCGGAGAGAGTGAATAGAAAAGATTGCATTGGCTTATTGAGTCTGTAGGTTCTGCTGCGTGAAAGAGATAGGCAAGGTCGTAAACTGTCGGGAATTATGGTCGTTTGACCATCAAATGATAGCTCTCGTGTACCAAGACACGAAATTTCGTTCGACTATCACACAAAAAAGAATGCATATCGTTTCGTCTGATGGTATTCGAAGTCGACTGTTCCGCAAATGTTTGGTCGCATTCGTTTGATGGTACGTACAATGAAACTGATAAAAGCAGGCTGTGCGACTGTCAGAGAAAATGTCGATGGTTTACAAGTCTGTTTATTAATTTTACTGAATCAAGGCAATCGAAAGATTCCCTTTTTCAAATAACAGTTGAAGGGAATCGTTGGAGAAGAATCTAAGAAGTCAGCGACAGTGAAATGGCTTTTTTTCAAGTTCCTTATTTTCTTCAGTTTATTTGAAAATAGTGAAAAATAGTAGAATTAAAGTGTTTTTTAATTTGCGTGGATTGGCCGTAGTTTTTCGAAAGGTGATCAATTGGTTCCACTTCTCAGCAAGGCCCTCATGAACTCAGCTGGGTATCCCTCAAGAAAGTGTCCTTGGGCCAATTCTTTTTGTGTTATACATCAACGACTTGAAAATGTACCTACAACACGGTCACCTAAAACTGTTTGCTGATGATTCATTGTCTTATTGGACAGGTAATAACTTAGAACTAATAATGCATTAAGCAAATGCTGGAATGGAAAACATTACTGAGTTTCTGAAACAACGAAAATTATGCTTGAATCTCGTTAAAATCAACTGGATGATTTTGGGCAATCTCAAAATTGTTAATTGCTCAAATCTGCTTGTTTGCGGATGTGTAATCGATAGAGTACGTCAAATAAAATATCTAGGAGTGTAAGTTGATGATCAGCTAAACTTCATAGAGCATGTGGACAATACAATCAAGAAAATTGCCAAAAAATACGGTGTACTTTATCGGATTAATAGATATTTGACTTTCTGGTCAAAAACCATTTACGTGAAGTCGGTTATTATGCTACATTTTGATTACTGTTCTACAATTCTACTTCATGCTTCAGATACACAAATAAAGCGATTGCAGAAAATTCAAAATTAAATTGCTTATAACAGCCTGATGTTTGTCCATAAAATGAAAAAAAAAAGAGTGTTACCTTCATATTTGGCTTGAGATCTACAGTTCGAAAATGACATTAACAGTTACAATACGAGAAGAGCTTGTGATTTTAGACTACTAATTGCTAAAAAAGAAATGAGAAAACGATTCACATAAATTCTAAAACGGCTTAAAAATGTATAATAACCTGCCGCAAGACTTCAAAGATAATTCGAATATGAACAGCTTCAAAAGAATGGCAATACTATATGTGAAGAGAACCTTTTAACATAAGCAAGAAATCAATATGATGAGTTACCAGACATATAATCTGTACAGTGATGGACATACGCGGGAGTTTATAAGACGACCAAGTATGTATGTATGCATGTAGATAATCCACCATGGGTGCACGGATTCATCGCAGTTTCGCCAACGTATGCGCTAAATTGCATTCTTTAGATTATAAGTTCGGCCAATCTTCGATGCAAATTACCACATACCCAACACTATGGCTTCGTGTGAACTGTCATGTAATGAATGTATTTCGTGTATGTGTGTGTCTTATTTGTAGAACGAGCAAACAGTTTCGCAACCGTATAAAATTCATAACATTCTCAGTGTTATGAATCTACGACAGGTATTCCGCATGCGTGTAGATACCTGCCCAGCTGGCAACTGGTTGGTCGTTCAGATAAATATATTTTAAAGGCATATAGTTGGTTAATAAAGCAATCTTACCTTCTTACCAATCTTACCTCATGTCACTTAAAGTTTACCTGTAGCTGTATTTTTTATCGACCAAATTAAATATAAAAACAATATTTATTTCGACCAACTGCGACTTGAAATCCGACCAGTATCCCCATCAGCAATCCAAACTGCTTAGCGCTTTCACTTCCATTTGTTGTATTAACACGCCGCTCTAGCTCCAAGGTTACCACGAGTTTTTAAGATGACCAAGTAGTACAGAAAATGACAAAGAAATGTTTGAACAAATATCCAAAGTGTAAATTGTCCCTCCCACTTCGAAAGATGCGTATGGGGTGGGGGGAAGACCCAAATGGGCCACATATGACCATCACAAAAAATAATGATTACGGAACGACCGTGCACCCAAGGTGGCTACCATAAATACATACATATATGTGTGGAAAATTTTAAAAACTACCTAATTGTTTTCAGAAATACACATATGGATAGATTGAAATATAAAATTATAGCATATGCAATAAAATTGTTCGAAAACGTTGTATTTGATAATATTTGTGAAATTATGGTGAAATAAGTTTTCAAAACAGAAATATTGAATTCAGAACTTTGAATTGAAATTTTGAATTTTCAATGCCCTTTTTGTATTCAAATACCAAAATCTCTAACCCACTATTCCTCAAACAGGTTCTCAAAAGGCAGGGAAAGGATATTCGAATCACTTGGAAACAGACAGCATCCGAGTGGAAAGATCATCACGTTTTCAATTCGGTGTACCAGTTTTTCCCCGTATTGTTGTTATTATTGTTGTTCCACTTGTGCCGATTGCTTATGTTTTCGTTGTTGTTGGTAAGGATTGGTTTCTGGTTTGACGCTCTCTTGTGTGTGCTCCAAACTCTAAAGAGCAGCTACAACAACATAAACCATCGAGTTGGTAAGGACATGTAGGACTGCTTCAAAGTAATCCACCTTCCTTGACTCAGGAAACATTCACAAATAAACTTACGAATGTACATCCATACGTACGGCACAGTCCCTTTCTTGAAACACTTTCACGAAGGACAGCTTCGGTGAAAAGGCAGGAAAAAAGGACCTCGACAGTCGTCTGTACATACATATGTTGGCTGCCATCAGCATCATCATCATCAGCTGGGGCAGACATCCAAGCCAAGAGTCGAGTTCTCCTCAACCAGGCCCAGACCAGACCCCAAACACCTTATTTGAAACACTTGTGCTTCCTGCTCCTTTTGAGGTGAGCTTTTTGTGCTTTCTGTTGAGGGCCTTACCGAAGTGATGGGGTTATGAAAGGGAAAAAGGACGATAAGGCTCAGCTCAAAGGTAGCCCCAATTTTCTTCGTTTGTCGGCTAAAGCACTTTCCCACAGCAGACCATTTTTGAGTGGAACGGTTTTGTGGGAATACACTTTGGCAACGAACTGTGAAAAGGTTAAGACTGTTAAAGCAGATGTGTTTCGATTTGTTGTTATTCAGGCTTTTGAACTTGGAACGAATGTTTTTCGAATAAATTGATGGTGAGCTAATTGGATGAAAAAATACCTAAGAACATAAAATTTGTCACATGCTTTTTTTCTAATTTTTAATACTTTTTCATATAAATTTTAATTTTGGCATTTTCAAACTTCCAGGTTTTAAGATTCCTTCAAAAATAAATCATAGCTTCGAATATTTGGTGAAAAGCATTTAAACCAAATATTTTGGCAAAAAGGTATAGATTTCGAAGAAAGTTTTGAAAATATCAATGAAAAATTTATAGAATCAGCTGTAAATGTAACTGGCCTCATTTTAGAAAATTTAGAAGGAATGTTAAAAAGGTGTTTTCTCTGTGATCATTTCCATCGAAGACGGAATACAGGTTTGAAATGAAGGAAAAGTTTCAATTTATTCATTCAACATTATCTATCGTCGCTGCAACGAAGCTCTTTCCTTGCCTCTGGCTAGGATCTACAACAGATCATTCCACGACGAAAATTTCCAGATAAATAGAAAAATTCGTTTATGTTTCCGGTGTTCAAGCAATATCGTGATATTTCCAGTTTGTCTCAGGGTCTATGCTCTCTGAAATAATTGTTGGCCAAGCACTTTTACGCGCTTCATCGCAGTACATTGCCCCAGAACAGCATGGTTTCATGCCTGATAGATTGGTGAGTACCAACCTCATAGAATACACGTAGTTTTGCCTCAATCAGTTAAAAAATAAAAAAAACAAGTCGATGCGGTGTATACAGATATCAAAGCCGCTTTTGACGCGATTGACCATAAGATTTTGCTCGCTAAGCTTGCCAAGCTTGGCATTCATGACAACATGATTGCTTGGCTGAAATCCTTTCTCACCGAGCGCTGCATAAAGATCAAGTACGGCACTAGCATTTCATATCCTTTTACCAATCGATCTGGCGTCCCTCAAGGGAGTAATTTGGGGCCATTATTATTTGCGCTATTTTTAACGATCTGATTACAAGCCTAGAAGGCGGAACGAAAATTGGTTACGCTGAAGACCTTAAAATATTTCTGAAAGTGGAATGTACTGCTGATTGCATTTGCCTCCAATCTCTGCTGAACCACTTTGGTGAATGTCAATGTATCAAAATGCTCTGTGATAACTTTTCATCGGAATAAAACACCGATCCCTTATGGCTATAGTATCGGCAGCCAGTTTTTGAAAAGGGTCTTTGAAGTGAATGATCTTGGCGTGATCCTAGATGCACAGCTCACTTCCAACAGTCAACGCTCTTCAGTTATCAACAAAGCGAATCGTCAGCTCGGCTTCATCACCAAAGTGTCACGTGAATTGTGCTTGATCCTTTGTGCTTGAAATCACTGCACTGCGCCCTCATCGGATCTATACCTGAGCATGCTGCTGTGGTCTGGGCTCCGTATCAACTAAGTTGGAATTTGGGGATTGAACGTGTACAGAAGCGGTTTGTCAGATTCGCCTTGCGACAACTGCCTTGGCGTCATCCCGAAGATCTTCCAGCATATTCGGATCGGTGTCAGCTTTTGGGTCTCGAAATCCTCGAATGTCGCCGAAAGACTCAACAGGCTTCTTTCGTTGTTAAGATTATGAATGGAGAAGTTTAATCGCCAAATCTTCTAAGGATGATAATCCTCAGTGCCCCCCGTCGAGAGCTCTGCGATCTAATTTGTTGCCGTCACATCAAATCCACCGAACATCGTATGGCTACAATGAACCACTCAGTGCAATGATGCGTATGTTTCAGGATGCTGAGCACCTACACCAGTTCTTCGATGGAAATAGTTATAGAGAAAACACCTATATATCAATGCTTTTGTAAGTTTTTCAAAGTGTTGCCAATCATATTTATAGCTAATTCCAGAATTTTTGAATGATAATTCCAAAAAAAAAACAAAAATACCTCCACCTTTTTTTGGTTCTTGTTGGTTAACAATATGTTTCATCAAAATATTTTTCTACAAAATACTTCGATTTTAAAGATTATCAATACATTTTAAGCCTAAAAATGCAAAATTTAATTTTTCTAGAATAAGGTTTCCAGATTGCCCGGTTTTATCCGGGTTTCACCGGATATTTGATACAAAATTTGGGAACAGTCCGGTCCGGCCCGGTTCCCCGGATTGCATTGAAAAAAGCCCGGATTCATTCACTTTATTTGGCAAATCAAACAAACAGAAAACATATTTTGTTTTTATTTTTTTTATTTATATCTTCAATACAAAATTTTTCGAGAAAGTTTTGCAAAAATAATCATGAAAGGTTTTTGGAAGCCCAAAATACGATTTTAAATCTGTCGATAAGTTTCGATGAAACATCATTTTATCAATCTTTTTGTCTTAATTATTTCTTTGTTGAATTATTTCTGGGTTTTGATAAAGTTTGCCCGGATATTGTCCGGATTTTTGGTCGTCAATTTAGATAGGAAATTCCCGGATTTTGCAGGTTTATAGTAAGCAACAAACAGGAGTATCAGAGGAGTATCAGACGTATATCGCACTTCCATCAACTTGGATGATGATAAAAATTTACCGCAATAGCACCGATATTCCGCGACTGCACATCAACGGCACACCTTGCCGGAATATATCAACGGGCTTCGAAGAAACTAATTAGCGTTTAAAAACTTCTATTGGGGGATTTTAGAATTTGTCTTTGGCGGACAAACAAACGCGCGATCGGGCAGAATAAGGTTCTTACTATAGGGGAGGAGCGGGCTATATGCGCCTATTAAGAAGAATACTGATATTCTCAAATATTGGATCGAATATGTGTTCAAAAACTATATACACATAAGCAGGCATCTGTTTTCTATACATTGGAGTAGTTTTCATGTTGAATTCTCCTTCAGTTTTTGAGAAATCGATTTTATTATAACTGTTGTCAAAATTGCCGAACCTCAAACCGTGCGGGCTAAATGCGCCTATTCATGTTTTAGGCCAAATTTCTGTTATTTTGACAATATTTTCGTATATTTTCATTGGAAATGCTAGAAACTGATAACTTTCATACGACAAAGCTGAAGTTTTATGAAAATCAATTTCTTCTATTATTTAAAGAATAAAACAGAAGTTAGGGTTGCCGTATTATGGAGGCAATTCAACCATAAGAAAAACTTTATCAAATCTGTTTTGAGATCTTCAATTCTCTGTAGAGGTGTTAATTAGAGCTTGAATTCGAAGTTTTAATGATAAAAATTATATATTTATTCTATTTAACCTGTTATTTAAGGGTATTGGCATTTTACAAACATGATGGGGGCATACAAAAACACTCTCTTATTCCACTATATAATCATTATTAAAACTCCACAAAAGCTGAAATATGTTTAATTTCTAAAGTTCATTTGAATAAGAAACAAAAACCACCCAATTTTTTGTTTTGAGCTTCTTTACGTTTAATTTTTAAAAGTCAATATATTACATCAAAAGGTATCAAAACCTTGTTTGAATTTAGGAAACCTTTCCTTTCCCCTACTGGTTTATTGAACTTTGTACATTTCTGTTGTACCTTGAACAAAGGTACACAATTTTAGAACTTTACTCAGAGCTTTACTTTAAGCAATTTCGATTGTGAGTAGGCTCTATTAAGGCGATCACAAATTGAACGGTTTAGAATTTTAAGTTTTCATTTCAAAGATCTTTTCGTTTAGGTTTTTCATTGGTAATAACAATATTTTTCTTAATCAACTGCAACTCGATTGGAATTACTACGAAAATGTTGCGGTTCAATCAATGTACATATTTTGGCCGCAAAATGTCGTATTGACTGCCATGAGTTAATTGCACTCATTGCGTGTTAGACGACAATTTGCGGCTAAAATAGATACTTGGAACCGCAATACATTTGTTGTTATAATTCCAATCGGGATGCGGTCTTCGGGTGAAATATTTGTCTTGATTTAAATTAATTGCACGGAAGTATTCACTAAAATCAAGAAAACAAAAGGTAAAATTACTCCCTTCTTCTTAAATTTGTTTTTTTTGGTCTTGTGATCTTTCAGATATTGATTTTCTTTTCGAAATTTATATCAATTACATCAAATTTTGATTTTTTCCCCTTTGGGTTTTTTTCCGGAAATTTCGAAGGTGGGGGGCTGACAAAAGAAGAAATTGATATTTGTGCAAGCCTTATTCGTTTTGAAAATTATTTCCAAATGAGGCTGGAACAAATATCAATTTCTTCTTTTATCACCCCCCCCCCCTCCTTCGAATTTTCCAAAAACCCGAAGGGGGCAAAAAATAAAGTTTGAAGAATTTAATGTAAATTTAAAAAAAAAATTCAAGAATCCAAAAGATTACAAGACGAAAAAAACAAATTTGGTCAAAACCCAGAAATTTCTCTGCAAGAAAAAAAATTAAAAAATAAATCATAAACCTTTCATGATTATTTTCATAAAACTTGCAAAAAAATGCGTTTTGGATATATTTGATTTTTTTTACTTCAATTTTGGTAAATAAATTGAACAATCCGGAGGAAAATACGGGTTTTTTTCAATGAAAATCGGGCTCCCGAGCCGGAACGGAGTTCCCTTAATTTATTTTATTAAAAATCCGGGCAAACCCGGATTAATCCGGGCAATCTGGCCAGCTTAGGTTTGCTGTGAAGCCTTAATTTTTTAGTAAGATAATAGGAACTTACTTTCATTGATGGTAGAAATTTGATGATTTTCTTAAGAATCTGACAGATTTACTTTATTTGATTTGAACATATAATAAGTTCTATTTAAACCCTTTAATGTTTTTCAAAATATATGTTCAATTCAAATAAGCCAAATCTATCAGGTTTCAGAATGGGGGTAGTCAAACTTTCAAAATGAAAAGTAGAGATTTAAATTTTGCGCTAGAATCTGAATCCTGAAAACAGGATCCATATTTTAGATTTAAGTTTGAAATTTGGTTCTTGAAAGAACTACAATATCAATAATGTTAAACAATACACTAAGAAAATATGGAATTCACTTCTTACGTTAAAATAACATGTTTTATTTTCAGCAAATAATGTTTAGAAAAAAACAATTGCTCAACTTAAATTCTGAAGAAAAATTTTCAAAACAGTTTTTTTTATTTAACAAAACTTGCAAAATAAATTCAAATTCTACTTAAAACCTTAATTTTAAGCTGAACAGTGAATAAAAACTGTTTTTGAATAATATTCTAAATTTTGGAATTGATTTAAAAATTAAAATTGTAAATCTGGGATCTCTTGCGGTTTGAATTCCTCGACTATTCTTGTGATTTAATTCATAGTCATCTTGATTTTAAACTCTTTAAACTCATTTATTAGCTGAATCTGATTTTTAATTATCAATTCTGAATTTGAAATATTAATCTATATTCAAAATTTCAATTTTTAATCTTTTTCTAATTTCAAAACGATTTCTTGAATGGACAAAAAAAACGATTCTTTCTTAAAAAAACGATGATTTCTTAGCTCATATTCAAGATCAGAGTTTTAAATTTAAACCAAGAAGTGAAATTTATTTCAGAGCCCTCAATCCCTTCAGAGCTTTATAATTTAAATTCTGATGTTTTGGGGTTCAATTTATCGGACTTGCGAATCTGAATTTGATTATGAATTTCGAATTATGTATCTGATTCTGATTTTTCAATTTTGGATCGCCGTTTCCAAGGATTGAAAGTTTGAATTCTGCATAATAACTAAGTTAAAGAACTTTGAATCTGAATATTAAACAAAAATTCAAAATGGACTCTTATTTTTTTTATATTCAATTTTTTTTATCTTACTATTGAAAACGAATATGAGCATTTATCAAATTTTGAATTAGATTCAAAATCTTATTTGAACCAGTGTTTCAAAATAGCATTTCATTTCTAATTTCTAGTTTCTGATGATGATTCGAACTGTAGATCAGGAATTTTAACCTGGAAACAGAATCGCAAACATGAAAACAGAAAAAAAAATTAATTTAAGTAACTAGAATTTTCGGAATGAGTTTAATGTCATTGGAAATTTGAAATCCGGAGCCAATTTTTATCAACAAGTAGATTGCTGAATTTGGGATAAGTTTTCAAGGGTTTGGCATCAGTTTTGAGTCAAGTTTGTTACTCTTAAATAACCTTAATGATAAATGATAAAGAAAATCAGTTAATACTTATAGTGATGCAATCTGGAGTAGAAACGTTCGTCTTGATTTAAGCTTTGAAAAAATTAAAAAAAAATCAATGTTCAAAAGAAAACAATCCATTAAAAACAATTTTCGATGAGAAATCTTTTTTTTTTTATACTTCTCCTGAGTAAAATGTCTTAAAATCCCATTTGCACTTCAGACTCAATGCAAGTCTGTACAGCAGTTCAATCTAGCTTGAATTTTTCATATTACTTTTTTTTATACAATGTTCATTATAAATCCCATCTTACTTACCTTGCTGTACACTCTGATTCTTCTATTTTAATATTTTGAAATTTAATTTTATCAGAATTTGTTTTTCAAGATATACACAAATGAACATTAATTCATGTTGCACTTGGATAACACCAATAATAATGAGGATATTCCAAAAAATAGATTTCTTATAATATTATCATGAAAAAATAAGTTTTTCTGAAAATCTAAATCACTAATCTTTCCAGGTGTTACCTTTTTTTGCGTCAAACTGCCAAAAACTGAATAATAATAAAAAAAATAAAATTTTCAAAAATGAAAATTGAAATTCCATTGCGCTGAAATAATTTAACAGTACAAAATTTATAAATATAAATTAAAAAAAAAAAAAAAAACAAAGCATATGGGGAATGAGGAATCATCGACCAAATATTTAAATTTTGCCTAAAAATGACTCAAAAAAGGTTAAATTACCAATTCTGAACAAAATTATAGTTTCTGTTTTTATTCTTTTGAACATCTTCACCGTGGTTTATAAAATCGACACATTTGAAAAATTTAACTAAAATAAATCCTAATTTGTGATTGATTTGTGATACGGATTGAATCGTAAAAAGCGGTTCACACGATGATACAGCAAATGCGATACTTTGTTCAGTATGCATAAAATGCATCAAAATCCACATTTTTTATGACATTTGGATTAAAAAAATCCACTCCAGGAACATATTTTGGATAGTTAAATATAAAATTTTTGGACAAAAAATTTCGTTTTTAAACAATATCTTGTTGATTTTAAATTTTTATACAAATTTGAATCTGTTTTTATTTTTACGTGTTGTCTGAAATCCAAAATGAAAAATAAAAAAAATATCAAAAACATCTATTTTATAAAAAAAATTAAGGCTCTTTTTTTAAACTAAATTTTTAATAAGTGGACTTTTTTTTTCTAAGATCACGTTTGTGGAGCCACTATGCATGATTTTTTTAGTTGGCCTCATACAAAAGTTTGTTCTTTACACCCTTATCTATTATTTGGAGGTTAAACTCCCAGATTTCGAGATCGGTATTATGAAATTTTGGGACACCCTACTGTCCAGTAATTTACGACTCCATGCGTGACATACAGACATAACAAGCCTTTTATATTGAATTTTATCATTTAAGTTACAATGTTTGAACCACTGCACACTGGTACAGAACATCAATCTAGCGGAACTAAATTAATAGCGCCCAGGGATGAAAAGATAGACTTTTGATGTTTTCGACAACATTGCATAATTTTACAAGGCGCATTCTTTTAAATAAAATATAGAGTCGAGGGGTCCACCAATAGCAAGATAAAAAAGCTAACTTTTTTGTTAAGCGTTTTAGAGCTTTGGTTTCTTCTACAAAGTTGTTTATCTCAACAAAATACATAACTTTGTTGAACAAGCCAAAGTTCTACAATTTCATTCAAAGGAGTTACAATGAAATTAAAAAAATAACCTTTAAAAATCAGTTTTTTAAATCTGAAACGTTGTAGGTAAGACAAAACAATTTTCAGTCTTCGAAACAAAGTTGAAAAAAGTTAAGATCTACAATTGTTTAGTACATTATGATGTGTTTTGAAATTGCTGAAGCGCTGTAGAAAGCATTTAGTGTAATATATTAACGATTTTCAAAGAAAAGTTTATCGAATTGCGCAAATTTTCGCACCATCAGCCAATGTGGATTTTATTTTTGGTGTTAAGAGGAATCATTACCATATAAAACTAGCGTGGAACTCGGTGGAACTCGAACCAATTTTAAGATTGAAAATCTAGTATTTTGTTCACAAATATCACTTTTTTTATACACTTTATTTGTTTCTTAGTTTCTTTGATGCAATTAACTTGCAGAATTTGAGAATTAGAAATAATTAGATGATTTACCCGGTTTTCCGTTTCAAATTTATCAAAATGGTCAAAGATCCTTTACTCAAATTGAGTTTTTAATCCAACGAAAAATTATTATCTAAAAACTGTTTTTTTTCGTTAAATAGAGCAAAAATTGGCCTGCCACTGAAAGCTGAAAGCTACTTTTCTTTTGAAGTTAAATCACTTTGACGTGTTGGTACAGATATCATTTATAGAATGATGTACAGATTCTATTGATAAATTTGAAACGGAAAACCGGGTAAATCATCTAATTATTTCTAACTCTCAAATTCTGCAAGTTAATTGCATCAAAGAAACTAAGAAACAAATAAAGTGTCTAAAAAAAAGTGATATTTGTGAACAAAATACTAGATTTTCAATCTTAAAATTGGTTCGAGTTCCACCGAGTTCCACGCTAGTTTTATATGGTAATGATTCCTCTTAACACCAAAAATAAAATCCACATTGGCTGATGGTGCGAAAATTTGCGCAATTCGATAAACTTTTCTTTGAAAATCGTTAATATATTACACTAAATGCTTTCTACAGCGCTTCAGCAATTTCAAAACACATCATAATGTACTAAACAATTGTAGATCTTAACTTTTTTCAACTTTGTTTCGAAGACTGAAAATTGTTTTGTCTTACCTACAACGTTTCAGATTTAAAAAACTGATTTTTAAAGGTTATTTTTTTAATTTCATTGTAACTCCTTTGAATGAAATTGTAGAACTTTGGCTTGTTCAACAAAGTTATGTATTTTGTTGAGATAAACAACTTTGTAGAAGAAACCAAAGCTCTAAAACGCTTAACAAAAAAGTTAGCTTTTTTATCTTGCTATTGGTGGACCCCTCGACTCTATATTTTATTTAAAAGAATGCGCCTTGTAAAATTATGCAATGTTGTCGAAGACATCAAAAGTCTATCTTTTCATCCCTGGGCGCTATTAATTTAGTTCCGCTAGATAGATGTTTTGTACCAGTGTGCACTGATTATGGTCTATTTAAGTTTTACATGTGGATATATTTACAGTTTTAATTTTCGATCCTGAGCCCATATTGGAATAAGACTTGTTTCTTTATAAAAAGCTTACAAATTTCAGCTTGAAATGTCGAGAATTTCAGAAACTTATTTCTGAATTTCTCGACGTTTCAAGCTGAAATTAGATTTGTATTTTTAAGACTGAAAATGTCTTTTAAAAATTATAAGTCTTATAAAAGTCCCGAACCAAATTTTTAAATATAACCTATAAAAATGTTGAAGTTTCATGAAAAAATTGAAACAACACAGAAAGTCACTGGCTGGGGGAGAATGGGCTTCAAGCTGTTTTTGAAAAACAAATACCTAACGAAATTTGTTTACTTGTGTAAAAACATCAACGGATCACATGTTGATCCTAATGATAACTTAATCAATGATAACTTATTTATGAATAAATTTAACAATCAGTGATCTTCCGAAGAAACATCAACTTATTTTGCAGAAAATAAACAAAAAGCGTGTACTTTTTTTAACTACCATCCAATACAAATGGCTAAGTTGTGTATTTTTATTCATTGTCATTTCCCGAGAGCTAAATTCCCTCAAGCGTGAATGCTAATACGCCCTTTCATTGCAATTGATAGCTTCCATTCTTCATCCGGCTGCGTTGTTAGTTTGTATCGAATTGAATCTCATTTTTCTTATACATTCTTTTTTTTCTCCGCTTTTCTCCTTTCCGTTGCAGGTATGTTTGGCTGGTTGCTTGAAGTTGATTCTACTTCCTTCAAGTCACCCCCATGTATGCTGTGGATGCTGTGAGGAACCATTTGTTAGAGTTTCATAAAAATGGAACTGCAAATGTTTGAGACCCAATAAAGTTGTGTCTGTGAAAGGCATTCGTAAGTACTACCCACTACACAGCTCCTCCTATTTCTTCACACACACCGGAGATATCAACAATTTGATGACATCACGTATTTGCGAGGAAATGAAATAAAAAGTAAAGCAAAAGTGGTTGAATCCACATCATCACCTCCATCAACGCCCCCATCCCAGTTTCTTCGGAAAAACTTTTGCCTCCTTTCGAATGCCACAAACAAGTGAAAACTTTTTCCCAAAGATTTGTCACTTTTTGCTTAGCAAAACAAAAAAAAAACAATACCGAAATGAAATGAAATCGTGAATCCTCACACGAAACAGTTGTCCAAACTGTCTTTTACCGGAACTGAAACTCGCGCGCGGGCTTTCCTTCGCGCCCGAGTGGATTTGAAAAGGGAAAAAAGTGCTCTCAAAAAGTTGCTGCCGCCCTTCAAGAAACTGAAAGTCGAAGTTCAGAGTTTGGGGATGATACTTTGTTTTTTGTTGTTGCTAAGCTGAGCTGAGCGCGAGGAAGAAGAATCTGTTTCCAACTTTTGGACACGTTTATTGTGTCTAATGTGTGTGCGATTGTGGAAATGACACACTTTCCGGTTGATGGCACGGCGACGTCGAGTGAACAGTTCATTGTAGTAGTTGTTGGGCAGAAGTAGCAGCTTCGATGCTGTAAACTGTGAACTTCTGGGAGGGATTATTCACGCATGGCTGCTAATACTGCTGAAAATAAAATTCAGAGAATTGTTGCATCGAACGTTGCAGAAAAAAAACGACTTTGATGTTGGCAGGACTATGACGTTTCCGATTAAATTCCATTTTGTTTGGTACTGAGAGCCATATGTTCAAAATAATTCCGTTAATTTTTATTGAATTTTCCACAGCTTGTGTTGAGTTTTTTTTTGCACAAAATAAAATCAAACAAAACAACATTGATAAACTAAGGTTTTGGCTTTGATTTTGAAGATGTCAAGATTTAAAATCCAGGGAAGAGCTCTGTTTTTCTATGATTCCCGAATATTGAATGACTTAGTGCTACCCACTACCCCTTCTCCTTCAGTTTGATCGTATTGAACTTAATAAGAGGTTTTTAAAATTTTTCTAAAATATTATAGTAATTTAATTTGTTTTACCCATTTGCTTGCCTATGCCTATCTTGTCAGCATCCCGGTGAGAAGTAAAAGTACATTTACTACCCATCTCAATTCGGCCGGGCCCACTGTGCAGTATTGGACGCAGAGACAACTGGGTCACAGGGAGGAAGAAACGTGGACAACAGTACCATACGTGTCCATTAGGGTGTCCCAAAATTGCATAACTTCTGGGAATCTGGGGGCTCACCCTCCAAATGGTAGATTAGGATGTTCCGAACAAACTTTTATATGGGGCCGACTAAAAAAAATCATGTTTAGAGGTTCCGCAAGCGCGATCTTTAAAAAAAGTCCACTTTCAAAAGATTTGATTTTAAATAAATTCTGGGTCAAAAAATTTTCATAAAATTTATATATTTTATATTTTTTTAATTTTGTTTGAGTTAAAAACTACACGTAAAAAATACAAAATGAACCAAATTTGTATCAAAATGTAAAACTAGCAAGCTATTTTCAAGGAAAAAAAAATTTTTGGTCCAAAAATTTTGAATTCAACTGACCTAAATGTGTACCAAGCGTAGAATATTTTTGATACCAATGCCATCAAAAGATGCGGATTTTTGTGCACTTAAACTTTGCTGAACAAAACATGTGGTTTGTATCAACGTGTGAATAGCTCTTTACGATTTAATGCTTAACAAAAATAACAATTTAGGATATTTTCTATTTAATTTATCAAATTTGTCTTAATAAATACCTACTTTAAAATCAAAATACTTGCAAAAAAGACTTTGATGGTTTAAAGGAGTCATCAGAAGGCCATATGCCGAATTTGAGCAGAATCGGACAACAGGAAGGGGTTGCACTGAATCTAAAGTGTGAAAGGGATTCTGAAACATAGTGTTTCAAAGAAGCATAAAAAACTGGTTTTTCATCATGCATTTTTGTCTTTACCAATCGATTGCTTGATTATGAAGGTTTTATTAAAATTTCAATTAAGACTAACATTTCACTTGAAGACTGCAACTCGATTGGACTCAAAACAAAAAAGTTATGGCTGTTCAAAGATTGTATTTTGGTTACAAATTGTCCTGTGAAACTCAATGAGTAAAAAGTACTCATTGTGTGTTAAACGACAATTTGCCACAAAAATACAATCTTGGAACAGCCATAACTTTTTTGTTTTAAGTCCAATCGAGTTGCAGTCTTCAAGTGAAATGTTAGTCTTAATTGAAATTTTAATAAAACCTTCATAATCAAGCAATCGATTGGTAAAGACAAAAATGTATGATGAAAAACCAGTTTTTTATGCTTCTTTAGAACACTATGTTTCAGAATCCCTTTCACACTTTAGATTCAGTGCAACCCCTTCCTGTTGTCCGATTCTGCTCAAATTCGGCATATGGCCTTCTGATGACTCCTTTAAACCATCAAAGTCTTTTTTTGCAAGTATTTTGATTTAAAAGTAGGTATTTATTAAGACAAATTTGATAAATTTAGTAGAAAATATCCTGAATTGTTATTTTTGTTAAGCATTAAATCGTGAAGAGCTGTTCACACGTTCATACAAACCACATGTTTTGTTCAGCAAAGTTTAAGTGCACAAAAATCCGCATCTTTTGATGGCATTGGTATCAAAAATATTCTACGCTTGGTACACATTTAGGTCAGTTGAATTCAAAATTTTTGGACCAAAAATTTTTTTTTCCTTGAAAATAGCTTGCTAGTTTTACATTTTGATACAAATTTGGTTCATTTTGTATTTTTTACGTGTAGTTTTTAACTCAAACAAAATTAAAAAAATATAAAATATATAAATTTTATGAAAATTCTCGGACCCAGAATTTATTTAAAATCAAATCTTTTGAAAATGGACTTTTTTTAAAGATCGCGCTTGCGGAACCTCTAAACATGATTTTTTTTAGTCGGCCACATATAAAAGTTTGTTCGGCACATTCTAATCTACCATTTGGAGGGTGAGCCCCCAGATTCCCAGAAGTTATGCAATTTTGGGACACCCTAGTGTCCATGATTATAAAATGTTTTAAGTATTTACGTTGGAAACGCATTTGCTGAAATTTACTGTGCTCCTTAATGATGGTTCTTGTGAGTTCGTCCTTTTGTGGATGGAAATGAGGTTTCTGAGAAATGCAAAACATTGCGAAGTAAATTGAATGAATTGATAAATTGTAATTGTACAGGGACGTAGGAAGGGGGGTGGGTGGTTGTTTGGTGACTAATTTTTATTTATAATTTTTTTGCCCAACAATGCACGAAAACAGAAAAAAAAAATTAAAAAAAAATTTGTAACTATATGGTTATTCATTTTTAAGTATTTAAAAGTTTTCGTATTAAATTGTAACTTTAGAAAATTGGTCCTAAACGTAAAAGGTGAGCTACATTCGCGTTTATCGATGGTTAAAATCATTGAACTTGTTCGTTTGGTAGATAAAACTCAGTTGATTTCGGCATAAAATAAGCTTTTTTTTATGAGAGTCTTTCATTTCTAAAAAAAAATTCCTTACTTAAATCAAACAAGTCCAATCTCCCAAACTATTTTTCAAATTCAAAGTTTTTAACCTTTGATGAAAATAAATTAAATTTTCAAAAAAAAAAAAATAAAGCGATAAAAATTATCAGATGTTTGGTTCAATTTTTTTTTGATTCCATCTTGATGCAAATCAATAATTTTAGTATGAAATTTGGCGTTTAAAAATAACTGCAATACCTTGCGGTCCAAATACGAGATATCTCGTTTTTTCGCTTGCCGCTAGTATGCTAACATAATTCAAATGTTGTGAATCTAATAACGAAACTTCATTCTACAAAACGTAACACAACACAGTATTTTGTTCATTGGTTTCTGAAACAAAAAATGACAAATTTTGGTGTCCTTAATGTGTTTATAATGTTGAACAATACACTGGAAAAATATAGAATTTCTTGCATATTTTTTAGGTAAAGATTTTTTTTTAACCAGTAAATATTTCCATAATGAAAATCCTGTTGATGATTTTTTAAAATTTGGGTTTTGGGGATAAAACAAAAAAACTCAAATTCTACCTTTAATTTGTTACTTTCAGCTGAACCAGCTAACCAACTTATTTTGTATAAAAATTGAAATCTGGAAATTGAATTGACAAGCAATTTTAACACATTAAGGACCACAAAGAAATCTTTGACAAGAAACACCGATATTCGGCATTCAGTATCTCAGAAAACCCCTGAAATAAGGTTTACAAATTAAGCATTTTAAAATAACGGCAAACGTTGTGTTCAATTTTGTGCAATAAAGTTTTACATTTGAATTCAGTCAATTCGAGTTATACTTCGAAGTTTTTTTTTTTTTTTTTTGTTCGATTATAGTCGTTTTACCATCTTTATGGCATTCGCGACTTTATCAACGTTGCAGTTGGCGGATCGTTATTGAAAAACTTATCCGGTACAACTGTGTTCGATGTTTACTCTTGGGCTCGAACTCGTGGACATCGGCTCAGGAGACAACAGACTTGCCAACTGAGCTATATCACAAGCCCTATACTTCGAAGTGTAGCACACTGTTGGCAAGTGAAAAATCGATATTTTTCGTTTGGTGCGCTATCTCTTATATATAAAAATGGAAAATAGTTTCAAGAATCTCACTTTTTATGAAAGGGGGGTCCCCATACAAAATTATCTCTTCACATCTTATATATATAAAAATGGAGGCGTTTTCTTTGTAACAACATCACGTATGAATGAAGGTTCGGTCGGAATGAAGTGAAATTTGGTATCCGAGGGTTTTTCGGGACAGAGATGGTTTGTATAATAGTTTCGAGATTATAACTCTTTATGAAAAGGGGCTCCTATACAAAATCAACTGAAAAGGGGCAAATCTCGAACAACTTGCAGACGATTTGCACTTTGTATCCGTATCCGAATTTCCATACGATTTCTGAAATGTACAAAAAGTATAATTTCCGAATCTTATTCCAGATTAGAATTTTATGAGCCAAGCTATAGAGCCGTTATTCATAAATCTATTATTTAAATTCATTTGTTCAGGTTTAATCTAAATTCACTATTTAAATTATTTATTTTTGATCTGCATTGTGAATCAGAATTAAAATATGAATTTACAAAGATCTGAATCTTTAATCTTTAATTTTTTAAATTTTGTGTCAAAACTATGTTCAAAAATTTCGAATTTGAATATAAAACAAAATTTCTCTTTTTTACATATTCGGAAAACTATTATCAAAATATTGAAAATGCATATCATCTCGAAAAACATGATTCAAATTTGATATGAAATGTAAAACCAAATTTCCAGGATTTCAAAGCAGCTTTTCATTTCTAATTTCTTATGATTATTCGAACTGAAAATCAACAATCCTGAACTGGATACAGAATCCAGAATTCGAAAATCTTTACGATAAATACACTTTCGTTTATGAGAATTATGGAATCAGAACCTCCGAAATGGGTTTGATTTAATTCAAAATATAATATTCAGACCTCAATTTCAATGAAAAAGTGAGAAAATTTGGAAAAAATGTAGCAGAATTTTGGACTGCGGTTGAGGTTTCAAGTTTTTTTTCATTAGTTTCTAGTCTACATTGTTACTGTTGATTAACCTTACCCTATTTTCATAATTTGGTGCATTCTAAATTTAAAATTTTGAGTGTAGAGTAGAATCTCTTGCTTGCTGTTTTTGGATCCTCATGTAGTGGGTGGGGGGGGGGGGGGTGTACCTCCAAAGCCTCCCCGTTCCTACGGCCATGTAATTGTATCATATCTGTATAAAATGTTCAATCAAACCACTTGTTTCGGATTTTTGTGCGCCATCATCTCTGGTCATTGACCTTGGATAGAGCGCCTATACTAGCTCTTGAAAATAAATATTCGAAGAACAGATCAAAAACTAGTGTCATCACAAAGTCTTTCACGATTAACTCTCCCAAAAGATTTTGCGGGAGAAAGTTTTGAACATCGACATAATCAATTGACAGTTTGTGACTTTAAACACACATCCATGATTGACAAAGTAACCCAAACAATTCAAATATGTCGTCAAAGCAACGAATCATAACGAAGAAAAAAATTCCATATGATTCAAAAACTTCCCTCTGATTTACCTTCAGCAAAGAAAACTTTGGTAAATATCGCAAATTTTAAACTTGGAACATAATTTATAAAATGCACATCTCACTTCGCTTCCAGCCACTTGTTTCAAAAACATAATAGTAATTTCAACACATCATTATAAATTAAACCCGGAAATGTTCCCAAAATTGTACTTTTTAAGATGAAAAAGTAGGTTACAATATAAAAAACCTCCCCTTCTTACTTACTTTTACTTAATGATCCCGCGCCGATCCTCCGGTGCATAGGGCCGTGGTAAAAGACCTCCACTGTTGACGATCCGGAGCCAGCGACTTCACTTGGTCCCAGTCAAGATTCTCGTCGACGAGTTTCTGGGCCTGCCTCTTCTTCGATGACCTTCTGGATTCCAGTCAAGCGCCTCTCTGCAAACCTCGTTTTCATCTTTTCGCAGCGTGTGCCCAATCCATCTCCACTTACGTTCCCGAATCTCGATTTCTAGCGCCCTTTGATGACACCGGCGATGTAGTTCCTCATTCGAGATCCAGTTGCCAGGCCACCAAGCGCGGATGATGTTCCGCAGGCAGCGGTTTACAAATACTTGCAGTTTTCGCGTCGTCACCGCATATGTGCACCAAGTTTCGCACCCGTACAGCAATACGGATTTGACGTTTGAGTTGAAGATTCGGATTTGTGTTCGTAGAGAGATCTGGCGTGACCGCCAGATGTTTCGGAGACTCGCAAACGCAAATCGGGCCTTTCTGATCCGGGTTTCGATGTCTTTCCTGGTACCACCATCAGGCGTTATCTGGCTACCAAGATACTGGAAGCACTCCACTTTCTCAACTTGTTGCCCAGATACCATGGAACTGGAGGGATTTCCTGTGTTGATCTCCATCGACTTGGTCTTTCCGACATTGACTTTGAGACCTGCTGCCTTGGAATTTTCGGTGAGGTCGTCGAGTTTGCTCTGCATGTCCGGTTGTGTTTGGGCGAGCAAAACAATATCGTCAGCCAGGTCAAAATCGTTCAGTTGCTCCATTGTTAAAGGATTCCACGGCAATCCTCGGTTCGGTGCACAGTCGATCGATCCAGTCAGAATCTCATCCATTATGATGAGGAAAAGTAGCGGTGATAAGATACATCCTTGTCTCACTCCAGCAGTTACCGGGATTGGTTCGGACAAGACACCATCGTGCAACACCTTGCACGAAAATGCCTCGTATTGTGCTTCGATGAGATGGACTAGTTTCTCTGGGACCCCTCGTCGCCTTAGAGCCGCCCAGATGTTTTCATGATTAAGTCGGTCGAATGCTTTTTCGAAATCAACGAACACCAGCAGAAGAGAGTCCTGGAATTCGTTGATTTGTTCCAGTATGATTCTAGCGTTGTGATGTGGTCCACACATGATCGTCCGGATCGGAATCCAGCTTGTTGCCGTCGGAGTGTAGCGTCGATTTTCTTCTGGATCCTGTTCAGGATCACTTTGCAGAGTACTTTGAGGGTTGTACAGATCAACGTTATGCCTCGCCAGTTACCGCACTCTGTTAGGTCTCCTTTCTTCGGGACTTTTACGAGGATACCCTGCATCCAGTCGGCCGGGAATGTTGCAGTATCCCAGATGTCAGCGAAAAGACGGTGCAACATTTGTGCTGACAGGGCGGGGTCGGCTTTCAGCATTTCAGCAGGGATGCAATCGATCCCAGGTGCTTTGTTGGATTTCATGTTTTTGATTGCCGCTTCTATTTCATCCAGCGAGGGCGCTTCCGAGTTGACGTCATTTATGCGACTTACTGTTGGTGCTTCAAGCTGCGGGTTCTGTTGGCCATCGCTATTCGTGACTCGGAAGAGTTGTTCGAAGTGCTCAGTCCATCGTTTGAGCTGATCTGTTCGATCGGTCAATAACTGACCTGCTCGGTCTTTCAGGGGCATTCTTGCATTAGTCCTTGCTCCACTTAGGCGGCGAGAAATGTCATAAAGTAATCGGATATCTCCATTGGCGGCGGCTCTTTCCCCCTCTTCGGCTAGGGAGTTTGTCCAGGCTCTCTTGTCTCGTCTACAAGCTCGTTTAACTGCCTTCTCCAGCTCCGCATATCGTAAGCGGGCGGCTGCTTTGGCTGACCCGGTACATGCCTGCTCAATTCCGACTTTCGCCTTTCTCCGATCTTCGACCATCCTCCAAGTTTCATCCGACATCCATTCACTTATTCTTCCACAAACTTTACCGAGAGTACCATGGCTCGTCGTGATAAAGGCATTCTTGATTCCACACCACTGTTCTTCGACTGTTCCGTCTATCGGCAGCTCCGAGGCTCGGGATTCTAGCTGTTCAACGTATGCCCTTTTCACCTCTGGATTCTCCAACCGGCGGACGTCGTATCGACACCCGACTTTCTCCTCGCGCCGTTGGACACGCGCAACTCTCAGTCGTATCTCGCCGAGGACGAGATGATGGTCAGATGCAATGTCTGCGCTTCGCTTGTTGCGGACATCAAGAAGGCTCCTTCTCCATTTTCGGCTGATGCAGATGTGGTCAATTTGATTTTCTGTTCGGCCATCTCGGGATACCCAAGTGACCTTATGTGCTGGTCGATGGGGAAGAGCAATCCACCGATCACCATGTTGTTATTGCCACAAAATTCTACAAACAGCTCTCCGTTTTCGCTCATCTGTCCTAGGCCATGGCGCCCCATGATGCGCTCAAGGTCTTGATTGTCGGAGCCAATCTTTGCGTTGAAGTCGCCCAAATGGATTTGAATGTCACCCTTCGGAATTCTCTCTACCACGCTGTTCAGTTGACTGTAAAACTGCTCTTTCTCCTACAAATCGGCAACGTCAGTTGGTGCATAACACTGGACCATTGTAAGGTTTCTAACCCGTGTTCTAAATCTGGCTACGATTATTCTTTCGTTTATCGGTTCCCATCTAATGAGGGCCGCGTAGGCCTGCGGGCTTAACAGGAAACCAACTCCTCGTTCCCGAGTAGCATGTTCTCCTCGTATGCCAGAGTAAAGCAGGACTTGCCCGGATTGTGTCTTGTGTTCTCCAGTATTAGGCCAACGGACTTCGCTCAGTCCCAGAATTTCAAGCTTGAAGCGGCTAGCCTCTCTAGCAAGTTGTTCCAGTTTGCCTTGTTGGGCTAGGGTTAAAACATTCCAAGTTCCAATTCGTGTCCGTGTTTTCATGCTAAAAGTCGTCGCCAAAGTTTCAGATCGGTCATTTCTTTCGGATTCCGTAACAAGTTATGAATCGGGTGCAGTAGGTTGTTAGCCTAAAGTCCCTATCCCGCGATGGGGCTGCCATCTTGGACTTAGCTGGCGGGAGCCGCATTTCATAAATTCAGCCGCTTGCTGCAAGACAGACGCTGTTTGAGCCGCCCCTGACCTGGAGAACAGACGCTCGGTTGTTGTTGCACGCCGCCCCAGACGCATGCGGCCACCTTCTCAGTCTGCATGCGACCAAAGCATCCACCGGGGTTGGGTACCCGATCTCCGCTTAGGTTACTCGCACCCCAGCCGGCACCGCGGGGAGGTAGAGATAGGAGTTGTGAATAAGAGGTGATATGACCACTATGGGGTCTCGTGTTGCACATTATCCACCGTTTACCAGCCAAATTCCCCTACGTTGTACATTATCCACCGTTTACCAGCCAGTTCCCCTACGCTCCCCGCAAAATGCGGGGAAATACCTCACTTCTATAAATCAATTAAAGATATTTATGAATTTCCAAATTTTGGGAATTTTAAGGTAGAAACTACCGGATTGGAACATCAGAGCAGAAAAAAGGAATAAGAATGAACATGGAACGAACTCACCAATTGTTGAAATAGCAAGTGTATTTCCTCTTGCAGTTGATCATTCAACGATGTCAACTGCTGGAGGTGGATGAAATCAACGGAGGATCGGGTCGGGCACAAACAATGAAGCATGCAATTATTGATCACAATGCTTTATATTTACCCTAGCCCCAGTAAAATTCACAATAGCACAATGACAAACTACTTAAACCTCAAAAATTCAATTTTCAGCGCGACTGAGAGAAAAAAATCACGTGCGACACCAACAAGCCATCGCCTACTACTCTCTTCTAATTAAATTAAATTTGTTTTACCAATTATCTTTACAAACTTATTTTGATATCCTTTGAAACAACAATTGTTGGAAAGAATGACAACTTGCTGTTAAATTCCTTTAAAAACCGTATTTGAGTTATAATAATATAGACTGATAAGCTAGCTAAATGATCGTTCGTTATAATTGTCATATGATTAAATAAAAATTACACACTTGTTGTTGAACAGAAGGAAGAGGAAGAAACCTTTCTATTATCTTTTTTCCTGAGCTTCATCATATTAGCGCAAGCGAAATTTGAATGATCCTCAGTTTTGAAATTCTACGATCGAAGAAGCAAATATTTGAGATAAGTTTTTGATAACAGTTTCTATGAATTGAAAACTGTTATTGAAACTCTGATAAATATTTAATTATTATTTTGAATTTTTTTTTCTGAATGATGATTCGGAAATAATGTGTTTTTATAATTTCTGAAACTAGCTTTATATTGTGATCTGTGGCCGAATAATTTTATTTCTAAATGTAAATTTAATTCTAAAATAAATTTAACGAGTATGAATTCTGAAGTTCGGAGCTTTTGAACTCTTCTTTCATTGATTTGCTCTTGAATTATCAGCCCTCATTCTTGATTTTAAACTTTTTTTCTTCAACCCTGTACAACCAAACCCCGCATTCGGTTGTGGTTCACCAAAATTGGCGTTGAACCAAACCTAATTATTTTAATTTACTTTTTGCACAGAACTTTTCAAATCACCTTTATCCAACAATTCATGTTAATGATTTTTTTTTAAACTTATTGACAAATAGTTGTCAAACGCCAAACATTAGAAAAGCAGGAAAAACTGGAAATGGACCTCTCTTTCGTAAAATTATTATTTTGGTTGCATCGCAAGTTCTTTGATGTGTTTTTTAATCTAAAATAACTGTTGAAAGTTTGGTCCAAAACTTACCACAATTTTAAATCGATTTTTTTTAAAAAGAAAAACGTAATCCTATGTTGATAGAAAAGAAGAAATCTAAATGCGTTCAAAGGTGAAGTTTGGAAAGTGGCAAGTCAATTTTTAGCCCATGTGTTTGTAAATAAAAAAAATGTTAAAAATGTATCCTAAACGAGAAAATCTTTTTTTTAAACTTACCATATCGGTTGTTCAAATAACCTCTTTTGTTTTTTTAACAACCCCATAGAGAGGAAGATTTTGAAAAAAAATCAAGGGTTTACCGACTAGGAAAACAACTTCTAAATTCAAAAAAGTTCGAGTGTTTTCGAGTATTTCCTAACCGTTTAATTACATTCATTTTCAAATAAAATTTTTGTAGATGATTTTTGAACGATTGACAATTCGAAAAATAATAATTTGTTGTATTTTAGTTCATATCATCACTCAGCTAATGAATTTAAAATTTTCCAAAAAATAACTGAAGCCCATCTCGGTTTAAACTGGCATCACATACATGTATGCCTATAACGTTCAAAAGTTGACGAACGACTACTGAAAATCTTTAGAGTTTTGCCGTATAATGTAGGTAGGTTATTCTTCGTCAAAATATCTAAACACAGAAACGATTGATTCACATTCTTAAAATATAAAAATACATGGTTGTTTTTTTTTATCTTAAAATTAACTGTTTGAAACGTGATTTCAGAATATTGAAAATTGCATAGTTAACTGTGGAACTGAAGGGCCATGAATTTTTAAAATACGAAACGATTAGATGATACCCAAAAGCTAGTAAAAGAAGTGGCTCCAGAGAGTAAAATTTTCAAAAGGTCAAATATAGATAATCTTACAATGTTATAGTTTTTACGTCATTTTCTCTTTTTGTGATCGAGTCGAACATATTTGAAAGGTTTGTTTAAAAAACTTATTAAAATGATAAACGCTTGGTTTTCTCAATTTTTTGTCACATGTTCTTAAATGGTCGGCTATTTTGTTTTTTTTTTTAATTGCTGTAAAAAATGTCCGACATTGAACAGCTGGAACTGAACAATTTCAATATGCGCACAAATTCAGGGTAAATTTCGAAGAAAGGGTGGCTCCAGAGAATCCGTTCATACTTAATCGATATATTATCAGCAAAGCGAGAACCACGTTCAATACAATAATTTTTTATTAATCATGTGCCTATGAATTTGAAAATATTCATTAAAATTGGAATTAATTCTAATTCCGAATAATTTTAAAATTTTATTAGCACCAGTAGGATGATAAAAAATCCAGTATTTATTCACTCCCTTTAACAGGCAAAACCCCTCGAGATAATATCAATCAGCCTTCTAGATGCCATGGTCACTTTCATCGAAACCATTAACCTAAAGTGAACTGGCGTGACCCACGAAGAGAGATAGCAAGAGAGCCAGAAAAGACTGACAGAAAAAAACACCAAACCGATCTTTATTGATTTATGTGTTAAAATATTTACGATTTCCGTGTGGTTCTGCCATTTGTGTGCCACGTGTCCGTCAGCCTGAAGTTTTCCTGGGTCCGGTGGTTTCATTTTCTTTTTTTCTCATGATTTTGGGTCCTCCCAGAAGTGGCACGGTCAAGTTAAACGCGATGAATAATTTCTCCCAATTTTATGGACGTTTGATTCGGCCCCAGAGTTGACTGAGAGGCGACGGTGATTGATATCAATCGGTATTTGATTCGTTTATTGATCCCTAGTGGCTGGGGGATAAATCAAACACACCAACCATTACGGTGTGATGGAATATTGATTGATTTGGTGAAAGAGAATCTCAGATTATCTACTGAGTAAACGTTTGTAAACAATTAAACCCTGCTCGTTGCTCTAAGAAATTTACGCTGAATCCTTGAATCATATTTTTGTCCGGTTGTTTCTGAGATATACAATGCCAAATATTGGTGTTTCCAGACTTAGATTTTTTCGCGGACCGCGGTAAAACAGTATTTTCGATAACAAAAACCCCAATGATCTGTTTAAACAATATTGAAACGAAGATGTACCATATGTCCTGTTTTCCATGGATGAGCGCAAATGAGCCATAATTATAATGAATTTCTGATAATAAATTGAATGACAGGTGCTCTGACTTTAGGCCTTCCAGCACACTTTCAGCCTTAAACTCACAACTGCTTTAATGAAAAATTCATGATCAACAAACTAATGGCATCAAAAAATGACGTAAATTTTAATCAATTTGAAATCCGGAACGAATTTCAGTTAAATTGTCAATAAGAGCCCAAACAAAATGTAATCCCTCACAACCATCATCATCATTATTTCAGGATTCAAACCATTGGTAGGTCCATTTCTCGGAAAAATAACATGTTCGGTAATTGATAGATGTGACTAATTAAGTGCGCTGTCAATCGGAAAACACCACCGGGGGTTACCCTGAAGTCAACAGCTTTTAATTAATTTGCTTCGATACAAAAAATAACAAAAATGACAACAACAACAATGACAAAATTGACTAAAAAAGATAAATTGACAAAAAATGACAAAAATGACAAAAATGACAAAAATGACAAAAATGACAAAAATGACAAAAATGACAAAAATGACAAAAATGACAAAAATGACAAAAATGACAAAAATGACAAAAATGACAAAAATGACAAAAATGACAAAAATGACAAAAATGACAAAAATGACAAAAATGACAAAAATGACAAAAATGACAAAAATGACAAAAATGACAAAAATGACAAAAATGACAAAAATGACAAAAATGACAAAAATGACAAAAATGACAAAAATGACAAAAATGACAAAAATGACAAAAATGACAAAAATGACAAAAATGACAAAAATGACAAAAATGACAAAAATGACAAAAATGACAAAAATGACAAAAATGACAAAAATGACAAAAATGACAAAAATGACAAAAATGACAAAAATGACAAAAATGACAAAAATGACAAAAATGACAAAAATGACAAAAATGACAAAAATGACAAAAATGACAAAAATGACAAAAATGACAAAAATGACAAAAATGACAAAAATGACAAAAATGACAAAAATGACAAAAATGACAAAAATGACAAAAATGACAAAAATGACAAAAATGACAAAAATGACAAAAATGACAAAAATGACAAAAATGACAAAAATGACAAAAATGACAAAAATGACAAAAATGACAAAAATGACAAAAATGACAAAAATGACAAAAATGACAAAAATGACAAAAATGACAAAAATGACAAAAATGACAAAAATGACAAAAATGACAAAAATGACAAAAATGACAAAAATGACAAAAATGACAAAAATGACAAAAATGACAAAAATGACAAAAATGACAAAAATGACAAAAATGACAAAAATGACAAAAATGACAAAAATGACAAAAATGACAAAAATGACAAAAATGACAAAAATGACAAAAATGACAAAAATGACAAAAATGACAAAAATGACAAAAATGACAAAAATGACAAAAATGACAAAAATGACAAAAATGACAAAAATGACAAAAATGACAAAAATGACAAAAATGACAAAAATGACAAAAATGACAAAAATGACAAAAATGACAAAAATGACAAAAATGACAAAAATGACAAAAATGACAAAAATGACAAAAATGACAAAAATGACAAAAATGACAAAAATGACAAAAATGACAAAAATGACAAAAATGACAAAAATGACAAAAATGACAAAAATGACAAAAATGACAAAAATGACAAAAATGACAAAAATGACAAAAATGACAAAAATGACAAAAATGACAAAAATGACAAAAATGACAAAAATGACAAAAATGACAAAAATGACAAAAATGACAAAAATGACAAAAATGACAAAAATGACAAAAATGACAAAAATGACAAAAATGACAAAAATGACAAAAATGACAAAAATGACAAAAATGACAAAAATGACAAAAATGACAAATATGACAAAAATGACAAAAATGACAAAAATGACAAAAATGACAAAAATGACAAATATGACAAATATGACAAATATGACAAAAATGACAAAAATGACAAATATGACAAAAATGACAAAAATGACAAAAATGACAAAAATGACAAAAATGACAAAAATGACAAAAATGACAAAAATGACAAAAATGACAAAAATGACAAAAATGACAAAAATGACAAAAATGACAAAAATGACAAAAATGACAAAAATGACAAAAATGACAAAAATGACAAATATAAAAAAAATGAAAAAAAATGACAAAAATGACAAAAATGACAAAAATGACAAAAATGACAAAAATGACAAAAATGACAAAAATGACAAAAATGACAAAAATGACAAAAATGACAAAAATGACAAAAATGACAAAAATGACAAAAATGACAAAAATGACAAAAATGACAAAAATGACAAAAATGACAAAAATGACAAAAATGACGAAAATGACAAAAATCACAAAAATGACAAAAATGACAAAAATGACAAAAATGACAAAAATGACAAAAATGACAAAAATGACAAAAATGACAAATATGACAAATATGACAAATATGACCAATATGACAAATATGACAAATATGACAAAAATGACAAAAATGACAAAAATGACAAAAATGACAAAAATGACAAAAATGACAAAAATGACAAAAATGACAAAAATGACAAAAATGACAAAAATGACAAAAATGACAAAAATGACAAAAATGACAAAAATGACAAAAATGACAAAAATGACAAAAATGACAAAAATGACAAAAATGACAAAAATGACAAAAATGACAAAAATGACAAAAATGACAAAAATGACAAAAATGACAAAAATGACAAAAATGACAAAAATGACAAAAATGACAAAAATGACAAAAATGACAAAAATGACAAAAATGACAAAAATGACAAAAATGACAAAAATGACAAAAATGACAAAAATGACAAAAATGACAAAAATGACAAAAATGACAAAAATGACAAAAATGACAAAAATGACAAAAATGACAAAAATGACAAAAATGACAAAAATGACAAAAATGACAAAAATGACAAAAATGACAAAAATGACAAAAATGACAAAAATGACAAAAATGACAAAAATGACAAAAATGACAAAAATGACAAAAATGACAAAAATGACAAAAATGACAAAAATGACAAAAATGACAAAAATGACAAAAATGACAAAAATGACAAAAATGACAAAAATGACAAAAATGACAAAAATGACAAAAATGGCAAAAATGACAAAAATGACAAAAATGACAAAAATGACAAAAATGACAAAAATGACAAAAATTACAAAAATGACAAAAATGACAAAAATGACAAAAATGACAAAAATGACAAAAATGACAAAAATGACAAAAATGACAAAAATGACAAAAATGACAAAAATGACAAAAATGACAAAAATGACAAAAATGACAAAAATGACAAAAATGACAAAAATGACAAAAATGACAAAAATGACAAAAATGACAAAAATGACAAAAATGACAAAAATGACAAAAATGACAAAAATGACAAAAATGACAAAAATGACAAAAATGACAAAAATGACAAAAATGACAAAAATGACAAAAATGACAAAAATGACAAAAATGACAAAAATGACAAAAATGACAAAAATGACAAAAATGACAAAAATGACAAAAATGACAAAAATGACAAAAATGACAAAAATGACAAAAATGACAAAAATGACAAAAATGACAAAAAGACAAATGACAAAAATGACAAAAATGACAAAAATGACAAAAATGACAAAAATGACAAAAATGACAAAAATGACAAAAATGACAAAAATGACAAAAATGACAAAAATGACAAAAATGACAAAAATGACAAAAATGACAAAAATGACAAAAATGACAAAAATGACAAAAATGACAAAAATGACAAAAATGACAAAAATGACAAAAATGACAAAAATGACAAAAATGACAAAAATGACAAAAATGACAAAAATGACAAAAATGACAAAAATGACAAAAATGACAAAAATGACAAAAATGACAAAAATGACAAAAATGACAAAAATGACAAAAATGACAAAAATGACAAAAATGACAAAAATGACAAAAATGACAAAAATGACAAAAATGACAAAAATGACAAAAATGACAAAAATGACAAAAATGGCAAAAATGACAAAAATGACAAAAATGACAAAAATGACAAAAATGACAAAAATGACAAAAATGACAAAAATGACAAAAATGACAAAAATGACAAAAATGACAAAAATGACAAAAATGACAAAAATGACAAAAATGACAAAAATGACAAAAATGACAAAAACGACAAAAATGACAAAAATGACAAAAATGACAAAAATGACAAAAATGACAAAAATGACAAAAATGACAAAAATGACAAAAATGACAAAAATGACAAAAATGACAAAAATGACAAAAATGACAAAAATGACAAAAATGACAAAAATGACAAAAATGACAAAAATGACAAAAATGACAAAAATGACAAAAATGACAAAAATGACAAAAATGATAAAAATGACAAAAATGACAAAAATGACAAAAATGACAAAAATGACAAAAATGACAAAAATGACAAAAATGACAAAAATGACAAAAATGACAAAAATGACAAAAATGACAAAAATGACAAAAATGACAAAAATGACAAAAATGACAAAAATGACAAAAATGACAAAAATGACAAAAATGACAAAAATGACAAAAATGACAAAAATGACAAAAATGACAAAAATGACAAAAATGACAAAAATGACAAAAATGACAAAAATGACAAAAATGACAAAAATGACAAAAATGACAAAAATGACAAAAATGACAAAAATGACAAAAATGACAAAAATGACAAAAATGACAAAAATGACAAAAATGACAAAAATGACAAAAATGACAAAAATGACAAAAATGACAAAAATGACAAAAATGACAAAAATGACAAAAATGACAAAAATGACAAAAATGACAAAAATGACAAAAATGACAAAAATGACAAAAATGACAAAAATGACAAAAATGACAAAAATGACAAAAATGACAAAAATGACAAAAATGACAAAAATGACAAAAATGACAAAAATGACAAAAATGACAAAAATGACAAAAATGACAAAAATGACAAAAATGACAAAAATGACAAAAATGACAAAAATGACAAAAATGACAAAAATGACAAAAATGACAAAAATGACAAAAATGACAAAAATGACAAAAATGACAAAAATGACAAAAATGACAAAAATGACAAAAATGACAAAAATGACAAAAATGACAAAAATGACAAAAATGACAAAAATGACAAAAATGACAAAAATGACAAAAATGACAAAAATGACAAAAATGACAAAAATGACAAAAATGACAAAAATGACAAAAATGACAAAAATGACAAAAATGACAAAAATGAAAAAAATGACAAAAATGACAAAAATGACAAAAATGACAAAAATGACAAAAATGACAAAAATGACAAAAATGACAAAAATGACAAAAATGACAAAAATTACAAAAATTACAAAAATTACCAAAATTACAAAAATTACAAAAATGACAAAAATTACAAAAATTACAAAAATTACAAAAATGACAAAAATGACAAAAATTACAAAAATGACAGAAATGACAAAAATTACAAAAATTACAAAAATGACATATTCAGAATCAGGGCTTTTGGTAGTAAAAAAATTGTATTTTTTTTTTCAAAATCTCTCGTGTGTTTATTTTTTTTTTATTCAATGTCATTTACATTTGTCATTTCTCAGCTGTCATCTCCCATGTTACATTTGTCGACAATTTCTCGTGATACGATCTCCCTTCCCTCATGTATTACGATTCTCATTAGCCACCATATCCATAACAATTTTTGAGACTTTCCAAGAACCTTCTGTCGTTCAACAAGACGACGCTGTCATAGCTTCCGAAAATGAATTAGCAACAATTTGAGCCTCCCCACCATCATCATGTGACCTCATCCAAGGCCGTAGCCATATTTAGGTTGTCATCCGGAAGTTCTCGCTGTTGCCCTTCGTCCAGGTTGACACATTCAGAAACACCCGCGCGTCGTTCCCTACATATATTGTCCTCCTAGCTATCAAGATAAAAACTCACCAAATCCATTAATCCAGTACCGTATCACGTCATCATTCCGACAGGTTTTCCACCTTTTCCGTTTTCCCGGGAATCAGGAGAAAAACTGAGTGAGAGTGGGAGTGAGGCTATCATCACCGCATTGAGCATGGGCTAGGATGATGGTGCTCTGGCGTATAGAAATCGCGACGCCATTTAGCCTCCGACGACGATATCATTTCGGTCACATGGCGTCAATGCGTTGTTACTAGTTTTTTTTTCTACTATTTTTCTTGTTATGGATGTTGTTATATGGTCCAAGAAAAAAAAAGAGGACATCGTTTGACCTTCCACTTTTGCGTGTACACAGTACAGTACTGGGTGTGTGTATTGTTCATTCATCCATCATCAGATTCCCCACCTCCACCAGTTAAATACCTTTTTTCTTCTATATAATGACTATTTTCATCCGGTTTTAATGTTTGATGGATCGGAGTGGCCATTTTTATTCATTGATTTTTTTTTTTCGTTCAGTCGACACGGGCATTAGTAGCCGAATTATAGAGAAAAAAGGGTTAAACGAGATTAATGCCCAGAAAGTGAATTCAAATGATGAATGCTTCTTTGTCAGTCATTTCTTAGACTTTCGAAAACGGAAAATATGATAAAATAAAAATTAAACAAATATGTTACTCACACCTCACCTCATATACAACGAAGTTGTTTTATTGCTGTTTTTAATAACTCTCATAAAAAAATTTAACTACTGACGTAAACTAAGTAAAAAAGAAAAATTTGAATAAAAAAACATTGAAGAGTTGGTGTATTACATACGACAGCATGGTTCTCGTAGAATTATGAGATTTTGCCACAGAACTTCTTCAACTCAATAAAACTACAAAAACAAATTCAAAAAAAAGAAATCACAGAAGTTAATTCAAGATAATTTAATTAATCCTGTTCTGGAACCGAATTCCAGTTCTGGTCCAGAACTGAAATTTAGCGGGAAACGATTATTTACGTATTCCCCTTAAGTTTGCATTTAATGTCTAAGACAAAGTTTACAGCAACTAAAGGCGGTCATTTTTAATTAAATAATTTTAGAGTGGTTCATAGAAAACCTGAGATATGAAAATTATTTTATAACTGTGATAAGATAGAAGCCTACATAGTTCTACAATATTGTAGATCCTAATAATTTATTTAAACTTTGCCGAAGACATCAAACATCTATCTCTTGAAATCAAAGTTTTATACGAGTCCATTATATGTAATCAATAATCACATGTTCTTGATTTATTACTCGATCAACATTACCTGGCTGTTTTCTGACAAACTTTGTTTAATCTTTTCTTTATATTGAATGTGGATTGCCCTTCTTTGATGGGAGGGACTTTTGTGAACTATAAATTATTCTTAAACGAAAATGTTTACATTTTCTCAAAACTTGGTGAGAACAACTTGAACTTGAAGATCAAATTCTATCTATTTTTATAGAGATTCTAGCGATTTTTACTAAACTTCAAACAACGATTAACCACTTCAAACAAAAAACATACCTCCAGTTTTTTTATATTTTAAAGATTGTAATATGAACTTTTGAATGTAATAAACGATAAAATTTTTGACTTTCTCCATTTAATGTTATCGCAGCTCAAAAGGAGTCATTTTTAGCACAAATCGCCTAATAACATGAAAACAGAAAGAAATTTTAATAATCCGTTGTCTACAAAAGATGCGCATGATAATTATCTAAAATCTTGTCTAAAAAGTATATTTGAAAAAATATCACCCTGGAAAGATATCACAAATAACTGTTTTTCGTTGGACCACCCTAGCCTTTTGAAAACAAATTGCCATCAAAATTTTATTTCAAGACTTTGTCTTCGACAAAGTTTCATAATTTGTTAGTTTATACAATATTATAACACAAAGGCTATCTTTACACAGTTGGAAATTAATTTTCAAATCTCAGAAACTTTATGGACCACTGTAAAACTTTGTTTAAGACATTAAATGCATCTAATTTAAGGGAAAGACGGAACCAATTGTTTCCAACTAAATTTTATTTCTAGAGCACTCTGCAATGGGTTTAAACCTGATTCTTTCTGAAAATGCTCCCGACTTTCGATTCTGATCATAGCTAATAAACCTAATTCTGATCCCGGATACTGGACCTGAATTTCGTATCCTTTTATTAAACTCTGAACATGATACGTATTATTTTAGTTTTTTCGACTGATCTCGTACAAACTCCGTTTCGCTTGAATTATTATTGAAATCATTCTAACGATGCGTTTTAGATGAAAAAATAAAAAGCAGTTAATGTGAATGATCTTTTTGGTCCAATGAAAAAACATTAAGCTGTTAATAATATTGACGACCTCTCACCTCGGCCTCTTCCACAAAATATGATATCTGAAATCAACCGACCGTCCCTCAAAACACCCGGCCGCAAATTTCTAAACCAATCCATTGAATAATAATTTCCACATTGTATATAGAGTGAACTGCTAATATGAACGACCTCTTTTGCGTATCTCTCTCTTTTTTTTTTTTTTTTTAATTTAATTAAACTCCCTTTTGCAAATTTTCATTCCAATCCTATAGCATCAATTTTATTAAAAAACAGTGATCTGTTCAAATGAACGACCTCTTTTGTTGACCCGTAAGCTAAAATTTGATACCTTGAATAAATTGCCTATCTTTTGAAACTCCCGTGTGCAAATTTTTATCTCAATCCGGTGTGGAATAACGTAAATATCGTAGAAATAGTGCACATTTATTATGGACTTTTGTCAGTCCTCTTGAAAAAATGGATAAGTACCTAAAATCGATTGCTCGTTCATGAAAACTTTCGTGTGCCAACTTTAATCTCAATCCTATGTTTAATGACGTCAATGTCACTAAAACCGTTGTATGGATGATTCTTTCGGCTGACCCCTTATACAAAATTTGTTACTTGAAATCGATTGACCGTCCTTGAAAATCCCCAGATGTAAATTTTCATCTCACTCCATTGTATGACAAATTTGGCACGTGCAATAAATTGCGTCCGGATCAATCCATAGCTTTTCATCTCTTTTGTTAAGTCTCTAGAATTATCTACGCTATACGCAATTTAAAGTACCTTCAGATAGATGTCCGTGTTAGAGGCAACCATTTGAAGGCTCTTGAAGAAATCTAATCCAAAGAATGTGATGTGTCTGGCCAGGTGATTCAGTAAGATGTCTTTTGAATTATAATATCTTTTAAAGCAGGGGTGAGCAATAGACTGCCCCCTAATTTGTATGAGAAATTTCAAGCTTGTGAAATGTTATGCGCTGCAAGCTTTATATAATCCTAAGCCTAGTACAAGGTCTCACGCCAAATTTGGACCAGATCGAATCACGGGAAGGGGTCGCTCAACGAACCTAAAGTTTGTATGGGATTTCGGACATTTTGTTCGGGAGGGACACGAAAATCCGGTTCATGAATAACTTTGGGCACCTTCGGCCGATTTCTTTTCTTAAAGCCTAAACTATGAAAAATATTTCATCCGAAGACTGAATTTCGATTCGACTTATGATAAAAAAGTTATTAAACTTCAAATATGGAGTAACTTTTTTCAGGGTGATATTCATCACTGTTAATGCTGCGTCAAAATGTTCGAAGCAGTATCTCTCATTAATAGTGATGAATATCACCCTTAAAAAAGATAACTATTTTTAGAAGCTTAATAACTTTTGTGTCTTAACTTGAATCGAAATGCAGTCTTCGGATTAAATATTTGTCATAAAGTTATTCATGATAAAACTAGATTTTCGTGTTTCTCCCGAACAAAATGTCCCGAAATCCCATATAAATTTTAGGCTCGTTGAGCGACCCCTTCCCGTCATCCGATCTGGCCCAAATTTGGCATGAGACCTTGTGTTAGGCTTAGGATCAATTTAATCCAGCAGCGTATAACTTTTTCAAATGTCGGGTCATTTGGGGCACTCTAGTGAGCAACCTTTTTAAGTAACGGGCCACTTTTAATTTGAAATTCTTTCGGCGGGTCGCATTGAAAAAAAAACTAGATAATATTGGTTTGCAGAGCTTCACATTATTTTTTATAACGACAAATTTTTGACCGCCGGAAATAACGACAAATTTTTGAGCCAAAATTGATTAAGTTCATCACTAAATCTTGATCATTCTTCAAAAATGTTTTGATTGAAATGTTTTGCGAATATTCATTTTTACAAAAAAGAAATATTATATGCTTCCCTTCTAATTATTAAAAACGAAAATTTTTGAAAATCTTTAAGATAAGTTCATTGATTTTTGTAAATTTATTTTCGGCATATCGATGAAAATGTATATTTTAGGAGAAAGAATACAAGAATTGAAAATTGATCAAGATGGATAGAAAAGTTAGGAGAAAATTTACAGATGTTGAAAAAAGCAAAAGAGCATTTTTGCGAGGAAAACTTATTACGTACACCATACTTTACTTATTTTTGAAAATCTTTCTACGGTTTGTAAAAAGATTTGAACCTTTTTCTGAGAAGAATCCTTTTATGTTTGAAAAGATGAGATGGTATTTTTCAACATCATCATCATCATCAACAAAAGATCATGGAGATTAACCATGGCGATTTTTTTCTTTGCCCATTTTCGAAAAGTATTTTTTCAATTTATTTAAATGTTCTTAATTAAACAAAGATACCTCTGGGATAGGCTTTCTAAGGATGATTCATGAAAATCTCATGACTTTAGCATTGTGGTTTGCTTATTTTGAAGTACAGTGACTCAATTTAATCAATGTTTTTCATGATTTGCCTATGAAATGTGTGAAATAACATAACACAAGAAAATAAAATTCACATTTTCTAAGGTGCAAGGAATCTCATAACTGATTTTGACAAATTCGGGGCGCTATATCCAAATATTCAATTATTTTTTGTCAGCTCTAGTTTTCGAGATAACTTTCAACAAATGGTATAAAAGTAATAATTTATTTATGTACTTTTTGACAAACTGTAAAATTCAAATACATATTGACTCAATTACTAACTTTTCCAAAGACCGCGAGTAATTTTAAATTTTTTGAAAAAAGTTATGGAAGCTTGCTTTTTGTAATTTTTCCTCAAACCTGCAAAAACGGGAATTTTGACGAAATTTTTAAAAAAATTAAATAAAATTGAAACTTTGATATTTTATGACCGTAAGTCAACTCATTTTGCAGTCTTCAACAAAGCTGTTGAATGAATTATAATCTTTTATACCTATTCAACATTCAATGACGACAGAAGAAGTTGCAATCTTATTTTTTGGAATTTTCTCTAAATTGTTGAATTCAATTTCGTGAAAACGTTGTATCTCTGATACAAGAATATCTTATCAATGTCTGATTGCTTGATTGAATGAAGAGCATTTCCTGTTCTCTCTGTGGAAAAAGAATATCGGTGTCTTCAAATGAGTTTTAAAAAAAACAATTACCCACAATTTGATGTACGGAGCTTCTCGATTGACCAACAACGAACGAAGTAATGCTTATTAAAAGTTGTGACGTGAATTCACTCAGTTCAAACAGAACAGGGTAGTTGACTGAATTCACGTCACGAAATATAAAGTTATACTGTTGTTATACTGAACCATTCTTTGGAGTCTTCAAATTTTATGTACACTTTCGAAAACGATATTTTGCTGTTCCGACTTTTACAATCATAAATTGTCAGTACCTGCACTTAACTTTTTCCTTATTTTGATTGGCACTTGAATAGCAACATATTGAGAGATCATATGTTAAAATTACTACTGTCTTCATTTAAAGATTCAACAAAAAAAAATTTTTTTTTTCAATCTTTTTGTATTTTTATTTGAAAATAATGAACTTATTAAAAAAAATAAACTAAATTATGCTCGATTTGTAAACATCAGACCATCTGGAGGGTCAAAACAGCTTTCAGAGCACATTTTTCATATAAAATTTAACAAAAATCAAATTTTGTGACGTGAATTCACTCATTCGCGCTATTGTAACTCAGCTAGATTCCAACCGATTTCTATAAATTTTAGAGTTTTAGAATTGTCTTATCATTTTCAAAGAAAATCTAATGTTTTTTGGTTTGGTTTTGGTGGTGTGTGGTTTGAATTATCAAAATTATAGACAGTTTTGAGATTTTTTGAAACGCGAACTTATGAAAATCACTTTTGAGCGGTACAAGCGCGTAAAATGTGTCTATTGTTTTTTTTTTTTTGGTTTTGTAGAGACTGAAATTTTATGATAATTAACAATCTATCGTAGAAAAAAATCGTGAAATATATTTGATTGGAGATAAGCTTCGTGGGCCGCACAAACATGTCTCGAGGGCCGCGGGTTGCTCATCCCTGTTTTAAAATGATTTATAATCCTGATACCATATTTATTCTGGCAGCCCTTTGCACATTTTCGCCACATTTGCTTTGCCAAAAAGTCCTACTCTGAGAATCATAGTGCTTTTAAAAATTTCTTACAAATATTAATTTTGCTAAATTTAATAAATATTATCGTTGATATTGCTCGAATCAATCGCAGAAGTTTTTGAGTGTTGGATACTGAAGATTTTATGTCATCTAGTCACTTTTCTGAAGACAACAGTTCATTTAGACAAGCTTTTCAAAAAGGTTGGGATTGGTTTTTTGCTCTAAAATTTCATCGAAATTTGCTGTAACTTTGTTCGTTAAAAAAAAATTTCTAATTCTCCCTAAGACTTCTTTCTTCAATCCTAATCCGCTCTTCAGTGCCAATATAACATTTTTGTAAATTTGGCAGCATATAGCTTCATTCGAGTGCATTCCATTGAAAAAGTTGTTGGGGAGAGCTCAACGAATTCTTGAAATCTTTATTTTTGCATCAACCTTATTTTTTATGGGACCTTAAAAGCCAAAACAATAAAAAAAACCCTAATCAGACCATGAGTGTCGATTTGACCCTTTTCGCTTAAAATCGCTATATCTTTCTTATTTTTCAAAACGATTTTTACAAAATTTATAGTTGGGGAAACCTTGTTTATTTCTTGGACAATATTCAGCTATTTCAGTTTTCATTGATTTAAAGTCTAAAAAATAAAAATCAGAAAAACATGCTTCGGAAAAAAGACTGTATAACAGCTGCGGAATGCTTAAAAAAAGTTTTCACTTAGTTTTCAAGAAAGCTGAAGTTAGAAGCTAAGCTATACGCTGCGCGCAAGTATAAAATAATATCACAGAAAATGCTAAAAAAGTGGTATAAAAACCGGACCGTCAAAATTGTTTGCAAATGTCAATTTTCAATTTCTTAAATTTTGCCCCGGATTTCGAGTCAATTTTCCCTAATGAATTGATAATCCGTTATTCGCAAGATATCCGTAATAAATTGATATTCATCCAAATGGAAATTTCATACCGATTCTATTAGCGCTGCAGCTCTTTAAACAAATATGATATGATTGTCACAAGGTTTCCAAAACAATACATTTTTTTAAAATTTGATTGAAAAACGAGAGAGATATAGCGGTTTTAGCGAGGAGTGACATTCAGGAAATCTAAAGGGTTAAAATTTCTGAGACGAATAAGGGCTAATTTGTATTGAATATTCTAAAAAATGAATGTTGAAACCGGAATTTTTTATAATATTTTATGAAACTATTCTATACCCGCATGTTTATTAAAATCCGGTCATTTCCGCATTTTTGGTGCCTCTCTTGTTTGATTTTGGATGGTGATGGCGTCCAGAATTCAAATCTTTTATAAGATTTTGTCTATCAGCTTTGTACTGGTAAAAAATGAAAGACAATTGATTCAAACTGGTTCGAATAGTGGAACATTTGAACAAAATATGATTTAGCCCACTTGTCGTGAGGTTATTCGGTACATGTACATAATTGTAAAATAATGTAAAACTGAAAAAAATAACTTTTTATGTATTCCTTGATAAACAAAGGTTTTCAAATTGTGAAAGAAAACTAGAAGAAAAATAAAATTTTACGAATATATTTGCCCCTGGAGTTTAGCACCACTAGCAACATTTCTTCAATTTTAAGTTTAGGTTATGAGAAGGATGATTACTGGGGATTGTAAAAAAATCAGCAAAGCGAAATTTATGCACTGATTTTAGCTTTAAATTGAGGAAGCTTCCAGCAAAGGCATTTTTGTTTTTGCATGGTTCATATACTTTAAATATTTTTTAAAAATTCTGTCAAAATTTCCGTGTTATGCAGAATTCGGAAGAATTGACAAAAAGATATTTTCTAATTTTATTTTCAGGATTCATAATAACTCGCATTCGTTGGGAAAGTTGATCATTGAATTAAAACCTTTTTTTTTTCAAAATCTTCGAACCAAAATACAAAATGGCTGAAATAAGATAGCGTTTTTCAAACAATGCCCTTGCCTTTCTCTATTTGAATAATGATACAGTATCTTATTGAGATAATTTAGTACTATTAAAAGTTGATGGTAGAAAAGACCTTACAAAAATAAAAAAATAAAGAAAAGTGCAATGGAATGTTTAGAAAAATCGTCGTGCTTTATTGGGCTTGTGATATAGCTCAGTTGGCAAGTCAGTTGCCTCAGCTACATCCTGGAAAATGAAAAACTTGTGTTTCTCAGTTTTCTTTTCAACATATTATCTGATACATAGAACATGCATTGCAGCTACTTCTACGGCCAGGCCAACCATGTGATGAAAACGTAAAAAAATATAGAAAAGCAAAGAAGGGATGAGATGGAATGCATGGAGTTCCCTGCCATTAGGTTGTCCATTTAAGCGTTCTAGCGGAATTCTCGGAGTCCCGGGAAAAATGGAAAATGAAATTTTAACACCTTACTGTATACAAAACCTTATCTTTATGATATTTTTAAATTTTTAGATAGAAGTATTGCAAAACATTTCTAGTTTTTACCAATTATAAAACCCAACACCCAAAAACAAAGTTCCGTAAACTGGGGGAACTTTGATCACTTTTTTCATTGATTTTAGAATATTTTGGAAGGGGTTGCTTTTTCGTAATACCTAAAAGCTTTAAAACCCTTACTGAGGTGAGGAGTTTTAATCATGATCATGGATTGCAGAAAATTCGAACGACATTTGTGGTCACAATTAAATGTTTGTTACAAAACCAGATTTCGAGTTTCGGGGTAGCTTTGATCACTGGGGTTTTTACGTATCTCAACATCTTCAAATTTATTGTTTTGATGTCATCAAGCACAGAAGGCTCAAAACATCGATAACAGTAATTTTTTGTTTGGACTCAATTGAAATTTTCTACGTTTTCTTTCAAAAAGAAATATACTCGAAAGATGGACAATGTTGCTGCATACATTTAGGGGCAAAAATTATAAACATTTTTCAATATTTTTTGGCCTCGAAAACAAATGAAATTTTACCTTCATGCAATTCCCTAAGTCCTCCTATTGTTCCCACGTTCTTTTTTTTCTTCAAAATTTACCATTTGATAGAGTTTTTAGCCATTTTTCCAATACAGGCTTTTTCATGGAAAATGACCGTTTTTTTCAATATCCAAAAATTATTATCAAATGACCATAAACATAACACTTAAACTTAACCTTAACCAAGAAAAATAGTTGAACTTTCACATTAAACAACCCATTTGCTCCTAAATGCTTAAATTTGATCAGGAGAGATGTTTGTTTGTGAGCCTTCAAAAAACCAGATATTTTAAGATTTTAAAATAATATTTTAAGTAATTTAAAAAATCTTCTAATAAAAACCAAATTTAGCTTATTTGTAACTCAATTTACAGGCTTTCAAACGTAGTAAACAGTTTTCAGAAATTTCAACTTTATACTTAGTAAATGATGATTATCTGAAAAAATTTCATGTTGATCAAAGTTACCCCGCTGATTAAAGTTCCCCCAGTTTACGGTACTTTAATCGACAAACTTTACTGTTTCATGGTGCAAAAATGGTGCTTGACTTTAAGTTATTCATTCATTTCGTAAAGTTTCAGATAACTATTATAATGTTTAAAATTTTTTTATTTCTTTGGTGATGATTTTTCTACTGTCAACAGTTTACGAAATGGAGTTCTAAATGCTGAGTGTTGCAAAATAAAACATTCAGATTCTTTTTTTAGCGTTTCTTTATTGGAGTTGTTTAATTTTTAAGATTTTTCGTCTTTTTCACTTTTATACTGAGCTTTTTAACGAAAAACATTTTACATTGAATTCAAAATATTAACCAGTTTGAGAACAAAAAATGTTCAAGTCTATCATTTTCCTTGCTCAATCTTTGTGTAAATTGTTAGTAATTGAGCAATTTTTATTGGCTTCGGAGTTTCCCGAGATTTTTAAGCGTTTTCCGGGATTCGGGAATTCACGATTTTTTTTTATCCCCGTGAAATCCCGGATAGGACACTCTACCTGTCCTAAGATTTTTATGGTTATGTAGGGATAGGTTATAAAGTTCAATGATTAATATGTAGGGGAGAGTGGGGATACTTGATCCCCTTTTCTGATTTTCACCATATCTTTTTGGAAAAATATAGCAACTCGCCGTCTTTGACATTTTCTGACAGCTTGTAACTTCAAGTTTCTATGCTCCAAAAATTAGAAGGATACTTGAACCCGTTGATGATCTAGAAGCATTTTCGTGGGAGCAAATAAATTGCGATTTTTCTGGAGTTAGGGGAGACTTGATCCCCTATTGAAGGAGACTTGATCTTTTATTCAGGAAGCCCTAATCCTTGTATAAAAATCAAACAAAACCCCAAGATAGAATGTTAATTGACTATTTTGATCATGTTTGTTCTCATTTCACAATTTATAGCAGACATAAGAAGAAAATTCTATAACCTTGTCTCAACGCTAATAACATTGCATACTTAAAGGCGCTATTTTTTATAATTAAGAGAAAATTAATTATTTTTGCTCTTTTCTCCAGACAATTGTTTGATAAATATTAGTTTTTGGATAAATATTAGTAATTTCGTAATCAGCAATCATAACGATCAATTCAGAAGAAGAATATGCCATTTGGAAGGGGGATCAATTGTACCCAACTCTAGGGGATCAATTGTACCCATAATCAACATTTTAGAAAACTTTTTCTGAAAAAAGTTGAGAGTTTTCCATTGCTTTGAAAATATGGCAGTATGAAGTTCATTCTACGCTCGAACGATTGATACATTGGAACAAATATTTTTTTCATAATTTTCCCATGTAAGGAATATTTTAAAGTGATGAAAAAAGATCTTCAAGTTACATTTTGTAAAATTTTTCAAACAAAGTTCAATTACTCAAACAATTATTTTGTTAAAAATTTTTAAACTACAAGCATCGTCAATTTCCTCATTTTGGCACATTTTTCTAGAACATTTGATCTTTGTAAGACATTCCAGTTTCGAGATATAGCTAAGGAATCAAGTATCCCCAGGGATCAAGTATCCTCATTCTCCCCTACAGTTTAAATCAGAAAAATAAGAATTGATCTCAGCCGAAATTTCCTAAGTTCCAACAGGCCTGGGATACTGATTTCTTCCATCAGTTTACTAATTTCACATTCATCGGTCGTAATGTGCAGACGTTCGATGTTCTCAATAGGTCATGTATTCTTCGTCCTAGAAAGATGATTTACAGATGAATAAAAGGACCCGTGAATATAATGGATAGTATCACCGGAAACTTTGCCAAAAACCTAGTGTTGTTTTTCGGAGACTTCTAAAGTATGCCTTTTAGATTGCATGGTTTTTAAATGAAATTTTCGAGAAAAGTCCGGGCCGGCCTGGCTATTGTTAAAAACTGCCCGGATTTTGCTCGGTTTTAAATTCTTCGTCTTAAATATAAAAATAAGATTTGCTTTAAGTTTTTTTTTTCATCAAAACAAATTTTTTTTTTTGGTGCCACATGAATTGAATACTGCAGATGTGTTATAAAAAAATAATTTCATGCATTTTTCTTCACTTTTCCTCACTTTCCTCGGGTAACTGTCTGAAAGTTCTGGAAGTCTGTGAGTTAGTAATGTTAAACAAATAAAAATCATAACTGTTTAAAATCAAACAGAACTTAAACTCTATAAAATGCAGATTTGTGCATGGAAGAATTGCAAGTGAGAGAAATTATCAAGGTTTTTTAATTTATTTATAACCCAGCTTATTCATTGATTATAATTACTTTGTTTTGATTCAATTCCCATTCAAAAGCTTCGATTGATATTTTTCCATTAGCTAATACCTAGTAAATGGAAGCAACAAGCAACTAAAAAACAGGCAAAAACCCGATTTGGACGACACCGACAAGGTTGTTTGAATATCCAAAAACCACAATCAGCGGGTGTGATGACGGTGCCGCCACCGCCGTCATGGCGATAATCACTTCCGTCTACTGGTGATGGTTTTGGCCGAGCACGCCAAAATTGACAAAACCTCCCCTGATAATGATGCTGATGATGACCCAATTCTCCGGTGAAATCTCGGAAAAACCAATTCAATAAAACAGCATCCACGGCAGCGTCATAATTGCCGATAAAACAATGATAATGAAGCGTCGTCCTCCCTATGATATTATGATGATAGATGGCGGAATTGTATTTCCCGAGAGCGACAAACGGAAGTATGGCTAGCGGTAATTGACAAGTGGTTGGAATGGTGGCCCCCAATTGCTTAATATGTTAGCTATATCCGATATTAAATTCGGTGATAATTGACGGGGTTATGGATGCTGATTGAAAATAAGTTTCATTCAATGCAATTGATCTAAGGTAAATTGGCGGACTAATGGTTGCGTTTTTATTTCAAACTCTGTTCTTCATTCTAATATCAATATTTTTATACATTAAGGGGGGCGGGGGGTATGGTCTAACGGGCAAAAAAAAACACCATTTTCACGATTTTTTTCTAGAGCTATCGTTCAAACAAATGTATTCAAATTTTTTGCATTATACAAAGCATTGTTAAAAGCACATTTAGTAATTTTTTCGTAGAAAAATATTGAAAAATGAACCGGTGACGGAGCACTTTCGAGGATGCCTTTTAGAAAACAGGATTTGCGGTGGACACTGTATCTCAGCACAGAATCATCTGAAATCAAAAAATCCGAGCAAAATATTTTTAATAGATGTTTTTCTGGACCCCAACGTTTTTATTTAACTTAAAAATAATTTTATGAAATTTTTGTGGCTGTTTGAAGTAAAAACTACGATTTTTCACGAAAAAATCCGCCATTTTTTATCTGCAAAATCTCCCCAAAGTAAAAAAAATAAAAAAGAAAAACGTTGGGGTCTGGTATTTTATATGTAGAAAATATGTTCCAAATTTGAAAAGAATCGGATAAGTAGTTTTCAAATGACGATGTCCACGGACTTTAAAAATGTGCTTTCGAGAAAAACGCGTTTGAAGTTTCTGCTCTTGCTTTCTTGCAGTATAAGATAGGAGGAGATATAGGCCTATAATTTCTACAGTTTTGCTTCAATTGACTTAAAAATTTGACACAACATTCTTGAAATGTTTTACAATAAGAAAATAAAAATATAAAAAAATCGATTTTTTGAAAGTGTTAGACCCTACACCCCCCCCCCCCCCCTTAAGGTAACTGTTGTTAGAGTTGACTATTTGAGTGAAATATTATTTCTTTCCGATCTATACAGTTTGTCTGTTCTTATATCTTAAATGAAAAATTCAAGATCATGAATTAAAATCTTGATAATTTTTTTCAATTTACTTCCTAGTCTTTTACTAGTCACTATTTTCCAACTGAATTAACTTTAATTCCCAAATTTTGGATAACTAACGGCACACATCGACTCGATGACAATCGATGATCCGGTAGAGTACCAAAAAGCACAACCATTGTTTCTTGTGCCTTTGGCCTGATTGATGGACTGACATATGCCACAGATGAATAGAACTCACACAAGTAGAGCAAGCATGGATCTTCCTCCATTTGCAAAGAAGCCAGCCCAAGTCAACCGAACCAAACAAAATGAATGGACGAGTAACTGAGTGAGTGGGTGGGTTGGATGAAAGACAGCTTGAATGACACATTGTCGTCAAGATTTCTCCTCGGTTGATAGATGAGCAGCAGCCCACTAGTAGGTGGAAATTTGTTTTGCTTTGATTCGAAATCAGATATCAAAAGATAGAGAAGAGGTTTCCGGTTTTTATTTTTAGCTTCCCTATGACGGTGCTGTTGGCGCATTGTCTTGAGGGAATCGATAATCCCGAGGGAGTTTTAATTACACAGAATGATGGGAAAGTTTTCCAAAGGAAGAGATCTTACTTTGTTTTAAATTTTTTTTAGCAAAATTTATAGATTTATTTTATTTTTTGGCATACTATCACTCAAACAGATTAACTTTTCATGTAAACAGAATTTAAGTCAATCGAGAGAGGCCAGTTTTTCATCCAGTTTGTGATCCTTATCACAAAACATCTTGAGCCATGTACCCGGAAAGTGCTCTTTCGAGTTTTTCCTTCACAAGAAGAGAAAAAAAAGGAAAATAGAAACAACTGATAAAGATGCCCATTGTGTATTGTTTTCGGATGTCTCATGCATTGTGTCTTTCGGATTTTCCCAGATCTGTCGCAAAGTTGACATTTATTTGTGTGGCTTGAACATGGCTGACCTGTTTTATTACCTTGGACACAACAATTACAAAAGAATGACTGACTGACTGACTGGGCCGGACGACTGGAGAAAACCATAAGGCGGAATTTTCTGGCTCAACTACGACAATGGCATCAGCTTTTCTCCTTCGTCTTGATTACACAAGGTTTTGTACTTCCATTCAAAAAAAAAAAAAAAACAAAATCGGAGCAAGTGTGACAAGATGCGATCAGACCTATCCGGTGATTGTCCTTTTTGCTGAAGGAGGAATAATGTAATTGAGTGACAAGTTACATCTCTACCAGAAAAATTTCACATTTATCAAAATTGATTGGTAAATATTTTGTCTGGAAAAAGCTACAAACCATAAAAAAATAGAGATTGACAAATTAAAAAAAAAAGCGTACCTAATTCAACTCAGAATAAAAATAAAATTTTGAGATTTAGGACTATTAAAATCCTTCATCGAAAGCAAAAATGACATTTTTGTAATTTTTGTAATTTATGTCATTTTTGTATTTTTTGTAATTTTTGTAATTTTCGTAAGTTTTGTCATTTTTGTAATTTTTGTAATTTTTGTAATTTTTGTAATTTTTGTAATTTTTGTAATTTATGTAATTTTTGTAATCTTTGTAATTTTTGTAATTTATGTAATTTTTGTAATTTTTGTAATTTTTGTAATTTTTGTAATTTTTGTAATTTTTGTAATTTTTGTAATTTTTGTAATTTTTGTAATTTTTGTATTTTTTGTCATTTTTGTACTTTTGAATTTTTTGTCATTTTTGCCATTTTTGTCATTTTTGTCATTTTTGTTATTTTTGTCATTTTTGTCATTTTTTTCATTTTTGTCATTTGTGTCATTTTTGTCATTTTTGTCATTTTTGTCGTTTTTGTCATTTTTGTCATTTTTGTCATTTTTGTCATTTTTGTCATTTTTGTCATTTTTGTCATTTTTGTCATTTTTGTCATTTTTGTCATTTTTGTCATTTTTGTCATTTTTGTCATTTTTGTCATTTTTGTCATTTTTGTCATTTTTGTCATTTTTGTCATTTTTGTCATTTTTGTCATTTTTGTCATTTTTGTCATTTTTGTCATTTTTGTCATTTTTGTCATTTTTGTCATTTTTGTCATTTTTGTCATTTTTGTCATTTTTGTCATTTTTGTCATTTTTGTCATTTTTGTCATTTTTGTCATTTTTGTCATTTTTGTCATTTTTGTCATTTTTGTCATTTTTGTCATTTTTGTCATTTTTGTCATTTTTGTCATTTTTGTCATTTTTGTCATTTTTGTCATTTTTGTCATTTTTGTCATTTTTGTCATTTTGGTCATTTTGGTCATTTTTGTCATTTTGGTCATTTTGGTCATTTTGGTCATTTTGGTCATTTTGGTCATTTTTGTCATTTTTGTCATTTTTGTCATTTTTGTAATTTTTGTAATTTTTGTAATTTTTGTAATTTTTGTCATTTTTGTCATTTTTGTCATTTTTGTCATTTTTGTCATTTTTGTCATTTTTGTCATTTTTGTCATTTTTGTCATTTTTGTCATTTTTGTCATTTTTGTCATTTTTGTCATTTTTGTCATTTTTGTCATTTTTGTCATTTTTGTCATTTTTGTCATTTTTGTCATTTTTGTCATTTTTGTCATTTTTGTCATTTTTGTCATTTTTGTCATTTTTGTCATTTTTGTCATTTTTGTCATTTTTCCGATTCAGAACTGAGATTTAGTATATGTGATCAGAATTCTGAAGATGTTTCATATCATTTTCATGCCATTGATCATCTCTTTTGGTAATACATCAAATGGACGTCATTCTTAGCTGGCAGAAAAGAACGAAAATCGAATAAACTTACCTTTTTCAGACACGATGAAGCTCCAAAGCGTGACAGAATTTCCCAACACGAAGTATGATTTATATCTAGTGTGTGAAACATTGTCAATGAATATAACCCTAAGATTGTCTCCTATTCTCCCGGCTCACGTCACGTAACGTGATTCCGGCAAACAAAACCGAAACATGTCAAGGCCATGACGTACACACGTACATACACACATACTAAAGCAAGAGGCAGGCTGAAGCCATTCATGAAAGTGGTAAGCTTGGGGATTTTCCGATGATTGTCAATGTCTCTGTCATCAATTCCCTTCGGGTTCTCTCTCTGTCTTCTTCCACTTATTCTTGCTCCTAGCTCCTAATGGTGGTGTCGAAGATGGCAGCTTTCCGATTTCCTTAAGCGTTATCCGGCTCATCTGCTTCGGCATTCATCCATTCTCGATTCGTTCATATTCATTCAGGCAGTCGATCCTATCCTACTCTGCGCCGGTTGTGCTTTTGTCCTCTTAACACATTTCTATCGGATGCCACCCACTCACATTCAGCCACAATGACACGCTTGAGTGAACCATTTGATGCCTGAAATGTGAACTTGGAGAAGTTCGGCCGGGTTAAGTTGTGTGACAGTCCTGTTTTTGCTTGATTATTCCAATGTTAATGGTTTGAAGAAATCAATCTATTATCAACTTTCAAATGGTCCTTAAAGATCTGTCTGATAAATGGTCTTTCAAAAGCATCAGTGAAGAGTTAAAAAAAGGGTTTATTTTGTTGCACAAATTTGTTGAAGTCTATTTGATTTTGCTCAGAATCCAAAAAAATCCAGAAAAAAAGAATTAAAAAGTTGACTATGAATAATATGAAAAATTAAATGTGGTTCAAAATTCTCGTTATTTACAGAATGCAGAAGTAAAAAGAAATAAAGCTTTCATCACTCGCAGAAATCAAAATTACTTGCGGTCCTCGGGAAAGTGTATTTGGCACCTTTATTTTCAAAATTTTTGAAATGCTTAACAGTTTTGTCAAAAGAGTGCTGGAATTTCTTAAAAGATTTTTAACCTATTTTCAAAAGTTGTTTCAAAAACAAAAGCTGTTAGAAAAATAATCAAATTTCATATTTCGATTCAGGACACCCAAATCAATCAAAATCAGCTCTGAACTTCTTTATTGTTGGCTTGTGTAATTTATCAAAACCCCTCCAATGTAGAACTGAGCATACAAACGAACAAGAAACACAATACAAAATTGAGGCTGAAGTTTTTTTTTTTAAACATTTTATATTAGCATAAAATTTATAACGACTTAAACAATATTTTTATAGACAAAGTGATAAGTAATAAAGTAATGGATTTTTGGGTTTAAATTGATTTCGCTCACTCTGTTGATAATCGTCAGTAGTAAACACCTGTCAAATGGCTTTATATTGATGTGAACGTCATTCGTTATAACGTTATAACGGTAAATAAATTTTTTTAACCCGAATTTTTTCATTGAGAAAAATCTTCATTCTGTGGGAGGGAGAGAGGGGGTACGGTCCACCTCACCCTGAGATGATTAGCTTTGAATTTTGAGTGCAAATTTATGGGAATATTCCAACTTTAACCTGAGTTTTAGGCATATAAAGTTAGCAAATACTTTTTACAAATCCAAATCCGCCCCTTCTTACCCTTATGATAAAAGTGTAGCTTTCTATTTAAAAATAATATGATATCTCACTTGAACTTTTGCAAGTTTTTTCAATCGCATTGGATCTTTTTTTCAAATTTAGCTCACCTACTTTAAACAAATTCAAGTTGTCTGCTTGAGTTGATCGTCAAATAAACTACAAACTGATGCAAAAATAAAAATAAGTCCGTAGAAAGTTGCCGCTCAGTAATTATTAATCTTGTTTTGACACCGGAACACTTTTTGAACCGAATTTACAACTCACGATTAACCTAAAACAGTTTTTCTTAAACTGACTAACGACGCTTTATTTCGTTTCGATTGAGGGTAAAGGGAAAACAATAGCAAATTTCTAAATAACCTGACACTGATGGACCCGAAATGTCACCGACGAGTTTCTGACACAAATACGGACGTAGGTGAATTAATTGTTGAGGTTTATTCATAATTTCGGACAAAAAATTGAACGATTATCAATTTCAGACAAATCAGACAACCTTGGATTCGATGACAAACTCAGTTGCCTTGAACCCAATCCGTCCACTAATGAATAATTCTGACCAAAATATCTGACTTGCACTTGGGCCAAATGTTTTGGCACCGAAACACTTTTATGACCGAATTTAATACTCGCGGATATTAACTAAAGTCTGCTTCATTTTATATTGGAACACAAACAATTGCGTGTAGTTCAGTCATTTATTAACGAATTCATAATTTGTTTTTCATACAAATGTAGCATTTTCTTTACTCTTTCATAAAAAAAAAATTAAAAAAATTATTCATTGCTGTTTCGAAGAAATTCTCGTACTTTTCCCGTAATACGGCACATTAGGCGGCGCACACCCTTTTCGTCCACCGTTTTGGCGATTTGATTCCACCAGTTCTTCATTTGACTCATGTTCCTAACAAGTTTTCCCTTTGCCTTAAGCCTCCGCTTCGTGATTGCCCAGTATTTCTCTATCGGCCGGAACTGGGGGCAGTTTGGGGGTTTGAGGTCCTTCGGTATTACGCTGACCCCGTTCGTTGCGTACCATTCCATAACCGTTTTGCTGTAATGGCAGCTTGCGAGGTCCGGCCAAAACATTACTGGACGGTCGTGGGCACGAATAAACGGCAGAATCCGTTTCTGTAGGCACTCTTTTTTGTAGACTTCTGATGTCATTGTCTTGTCAGTGAGAAAGACTTTGGTTTTCTGTCCACAACTGCATATCCCCTGCCAAATCATGTACTTGCGGGCGAATTTATTCGCAAACACGAACTTAAATTTTGCAGGTACATCCCCCCGAGCCGTCGCCAAATAAAATTTTTGACCTGGGATTTGCCAAAAGTCCGCCTTCACGTAGGTCTCATCGTCCATCAGAATACATCCGTCGAACTTGGTCAGCACTTGGTCGTACAGCTTTCGAGCACGGATTCTGGCCACATTATTCTGCTTCAGCGTCCGATTTGGCTGTTTGCTGGCTCGGAATGACCTTATTCCTTCCCGGAGACGAATTCGTCGCACCGTACTGTGAGCGGCCTGGAACTTATTGGCCAAATCGCGGTCTGAAAGATTGGGATTCCTCTTGACGGCCTTGATGACTTTCCCACGCAGTTTCCGGTCGACAGTTCCACTCCGACGTCAATGTTTCCTTGTACTGCTTGATAACACGCCATACGGTATTTCTGGGCATTTTAAGCTGTTTAGCTAGCTTCGATGCCGACAACAATGGATTTTCAAGAAAACTGTGCACAATTTGATCTCTCCGTTCGGCTTCCATGGCGGTTGTTTACAAAATGCTATCGTTTGGTGTTATGACATAAATACATGGTGAAAGGTAATGAATTTCCCGACACGTGGGTGAAAAAAGTTCCCAAATCCGTCCACTAGGAGCGCCACAATGAGCAAAAGAATTTGTTCCAATATTAAATGAAGCAGACTTTAGTTTCACTTAATTGAAATAACTTTATTCCGATCGGAATTAGGGGGTTTTATTTGTACGATGCGAAATACGGACGGATTGGTTTAGACTAGGGATACCAGATCCCGCAACACCAAAAAGAGTACATTGAGATCAATTACTTAATAAGTCACGTGAAACTATATAACTTCGGTTTTCTGAGCTTCCAGCCATCAGGTTGATACAAGATCCATTTTATTATCGAGCTTTGCTCCCGGATGATATGCAAAACAGAAGGAAGAAGATGTACACTTCGTATTATCTGAGGAGGCCCCTGCTACCTGTAATAAGTCGGGTTCTACTGCTATTGGAAACCGACATATTTCAATTCAGTCAAATTCTGTCAATTTGTCGAGGTTATGCAAAAGTTGGATTATTGGAAGAGATAGTAGTATTAAGATTTAATTCTGACAAACCACAAAAAATGCATTATAAAACCTGCACATTTACTTTACAATATTTTTTTTAATTCCATAACGCTAGTAATGGGTCGAAAATAAAACTTTTAAAAAAATAATTAAGATTTGTGCGCATTTAAGCATATTACCTTAATTGTGTATACATATATTGATGATTGTTTGCATACTCACAGGCGCTCATCGCGCTGACTTTATTACGACTAAAAATGCATGTTAATGAAAACAAGATGTTAAAGTAATTTGTTGTAAGTCGTACTCCTTTCGTCGTTTTAGCATAAGATGTGAAACAACGTCATAAAATGGAAGAAATACGTAGGTTTTCAGATAAAATGTTTTCAACAAAAAAAAAGAGTACATTTGGTAAAATTTCACAAAAAGAAGAGTACGCCCATTTCTCGACCGAAAAAGAGTACATGTACTCTTAAAAGAGTACGTTTGGTAACCCTAGTTTAGACTGTCTTCATAATTGTGCTGTGTAAAAAGTGGCGAATGGTAGAACAGAATATTGTTCTGTTCATGTTACACTAGTGAAGCAATAATTTGTTGTAATGAACACTGAACAGTATGTACAGGAAAAAGCACAAACTTTTAACCTGAGTGTTTCTACGCTCTGTGTTCTCGGGTTCTCGGGTCGGGTTATCAAATTTGGACGTATGTCTGTGTTCCGACGCAGTCACATCGCAGCGATTCGACATCGACACAAAATGGAATACATAAAATTTGACGAAGAAATGAAATTTACTAATTGAGAATGTTAAGTGAAATAGTTTGTAAGAGAAGAAATACGATGTAATTATCATACACAAACATAAATTCCACATTACACTACTTCACACAACACACATTATAAAACGAAAATGAATTACCAACACTGCACACTCACAATATAGAATAAGTAGTGAGAAAACCTTGACGAAAAAGTGATACGTGAAGTGAAACGCTATAATTTAAGTGACATGTCAAATATTTATTTGCAACAATAAAATCACTTTTCAAACCTACTCGCGCGCAACGGACGTGTTTTTTACCACCCGAAAGTTCGTTCGTTCTTGGTTTTGTTCTGCTCCGCCATCGCTGGTCGATTGATGACCGAAATTGTTTGCTGCTCACCCGAAATTCGATAGCCGTTTGGGACCCAATTCGTGGGACACTAACAACGGAATCCTGCGTCCGTACAGTCTGTTTTCCTATCTTTACTACGCTACCACTTACTCGCTAGCTTTTACAGAAACATATATAAAAATACCGATATTTTCGATTTCTCAAAATATTCATTTGAAGCTGGTAATCAATATCAAATGGAAATTTTAACTTTTAAGTGTATTTCTCTGCTCAGTAGCAATATTTTACGGGTATAAAGTAATAAAAATTTTAATATTAGAATTCATTTTGGAGCTATTTAGGAATGGTCACACGATTGGTTTAGGCCATGCTAATCAATGTAATACTGCTGTTTTGAACGCTTTTTGGTTTATGTCATTATTTTTCTAAAGAATGTATTTGTTCTGCTTCATAGAATTGACTGCATAAATGATTAACTTTGTTAAAACACTAAAATCAATTAAAAGTTACTAAATTTTTTTTTGTGATTTACTACATTTTGAACCGTGAAAAACACACAATGAGAGATTTCCAGAGTACGCAATGCCTTATTTCAACGGAAAATGTATCAAATATGCAAATTTAATATTCTTTGTATAATCAAGTGGTCGATGTTCATTTTAAATAATATTATTTGATAATTTAATTTAAAGATAAAGCAAAAATCCATATACCTCACATTTGGTCCTCGATATGTTGAAATTTTGTGATTTAGTACACAAATCTGTCACCCTATCTTCTCTTCATAATAAATTTATCACTTTCGATAAGAAATGAATGTTATTTAGTTGTACAGAAAATCATTTTTTCAATAAAAATTTCACGATTCTCATTTTATTGTACTTACAAAGTTATAAAATCATAGTTTAAAAACTTTCCAGGAACTTTTCAAATAACCAGCTGTGGTCTGTAAAACCAATCTGTTTTTTTTTGTATAAATATTGCATCAAGAAGGTACAGTTTGGGTCATATAAACCCTGACCGCAAAGAAAGGTTAACTGAGAAAGATGCTTATGTGTTAGTTTTAGTTTTAGTTAGTTTTAAAGTAGTTGTACTTAAGCATAGAATGAGTTTTGGCTTATAAAGTAGCTTAAGGAAATAGTCCTAAGCGAGCTTTGAAGGTTATTATAAAACTTAAATTGCTACTTGGGCTGCCACTTTCCAAAAGGGTTGATTTTTTTAAAAATTTAATTAAATTATGTATTGTAATGAGGATCTCTGCTATTTTTTTTTGTAGAGAGCAGCACCTCTGTTTGAGATAACGCTTTCTTTTTAATTTGAAGGAAAAAAATAACCATTTCTTGAAGTTTGAGTGTCGAGAGCAAGCAGTTTTCATGCCGGTTTTCATGTGCACTCGACAAAATCGTGGGCATTTCGTAAGGTAATTGATAAAGGGTTTTTTTTATCAAATTTGTTCAATTACGGATTCTCAGAATACCACAACAGATCAATAAAGCGTTTCATTGGTCCATATTTTCAACGTTGTTCCAATAACCTTCGAAATAACTTTCCAAGAAAAATCTGTAATGTATAAATTGAAATTGAGTCGCCACTTTCTGCCCTCGACGTATGGATATCGAGAAAATCCGTCCAAAACCTTTGAATACTAAGAAGTTAAACAATCTCACACATTCATCCATATTGATGATAAAAGTCACGATCCGTCTCGGTGATCCAAGAGAAAACATACTACATAGAAGTGGTCTATAAATCTGATACCGGGGATTCAATTTACAAGTCAAGCACGTGAATCCAAATCCGAATCAAAACTCGGCCCCTTCAATCAGGGAGTCAGTTTTGGGGCGGAAAGAAAGGGAGAAAATTCGGAAAAACGTTCCCGGAATATGAATCACTCATCTGTTCCGAAAATTCCACGATGGCCTTTGCACCCGTTCGACGTTTTCGTCCAAGAAGGGCCCCAAATTGGAGAGAACAGCAAATAGTAGAATCCATCACAACCCGGCAGGGGTTCCGGAAGGTTGGCTGAATTATGAGAAGGCCAGCTGTGATGTTCGTCGGAGATGTTTGTTGTTTTACGACTGAGATGCCCCGATGTTTGACGGTTATGATGATGACGACGAACTTCTTCTGCGCTTGCTTCCGGCTCGCACAGGGGTAGGGGTAGGGAAGAAAAAAAATATTTATTTTTCCGTGAAAAAAGACAACTCTTGACGAACGGAAGTTCAAATATCGAGGGCAAACAACCTGACCAGATGATGCTACATGGACATCATCTTGGGTTGAGAAAATTTTGGAAAACTGACCTATTTACCGGAAGCGAGCAATTTCGACTGAAGGAGAGAGAGGATATGTTATGATGGCAATGAAGTATTGGCATTTGGAATGCACAGTTTATGCGTTATGAATAAAATTGTGTGCCGCATTTGCCGATGAACGAATTCTCGATAAGAAAGTATTAAACAGACTTAATGTTCGTGAAATAAAAATATCGCTGTCGTTAAGATGAATAAGTAATTCACTTTTTAACATGTAGAGAAAAGATGAAGCAATTTTAAAAGCAATTAATAAAAATATGATTCATATTTAAAAATGAAAATTTTGTTAGGTGTAATTTTTCAATATGATTAAAACCTTTTATTGTGAAGGGTTTTCACAACTTTTTCATGTTAATTTTACGACTATCTCTATCGTCCAAATTTGAAATAAATTCCAACTAATTGCACAGATATGTTATAAAATTGTGATCCGTCAGAAATAAATACCCTTTAAAATGGTACCATCGACAAAAGTAACTGTTTTGTGCTTTACCCCTTAAAAACTTTGTGAAAATTTATAGATATTGATGATAGTTGTACGGATTTCAATGAAATTACGGACGTATTTGATTGAAAGTAGAACTTAATAGAATTGAACTCGAAATTATATTTAAAAATCAAACAAAATATGAGTATAAAACCTTACAATTTCAGTAAAATTTTATTACGTTAATTTTAATCATTTCATCGAATGCAATTGAATGAATGCATATTTCTAAAAAAAAATTGAAATTCAAACAATATTTTTTAGTCAAAGAAAGTTTTAATGAAATTTTGTAGAGAATAAAATGATTTGAATAAGTTTGGTTGATAGTTGAGTTGAACCTTATCTGGATTATCTGGATTTGAATGCAAGTTGACCAAATCATGTTGAGTCACTTGAAAAAAAATGAAAAAAAAATGAATTGAAACTCAAATAAAATTTAAATATCTTAGATTTTTTTTTCTTGAAATCTATAAAGAAAATCTATAGAAATCTATATTTATGAAAATGATTGTTTGTTTGTTCCTCACTGGAAAGGGGCCTCTCTAACGAAAGAAACGTGTTTGCATGGAAAAAAAAATTGGTAAAGAGAATTGTTCCTTGAATATTCGCGACCACTCGTTCCTTGTAGCTAGCAGATAGGAAAGAGAGGGGGTCTCCAATATTTTTTTTAATTAATTCGAGAACAAAGCAAATGAAACAGAATTTGATATGGGAGGATACTGAGATGCCTCCCTGGTTTCACTGGGGGGTAGAAAAAGGGGAGAAGTTCACTCACACAATTTTTCAAATCACTCAAGAACGAATCGAGCAAATGGAATAAAATTTGTCATGGGATAGTATTTGGATACAAGAAATGCGAGTTTGTTTAATTTGAGACCTCTCCTATCTTTCGGAATCTTCATGAAATTTAGGAGGAAAACAAATCTAAATCACAGTTTGAAGGAACAAAAGGTTCAGTGAACATTATAGAAAAGGAAGAATTGAGACAAACTGAAAGCTTTATCAGTGATATCGATTGTGATAATTGTGATAAAATGTGTGCAAGAAAAAACATCATACAAATCCTGTTGGCTGCAATAAGGTTGGGTTACCCGGGTATTGACGTCAAACTCTGGTAGTTTCGGGTGAGATCAATCCATTTAATTTTTTTATTTTTCATTATGATTTCAACTTTACAAACTGAACATTATCAAATCCACATAACCATATGAAGCGTTTGGTAGGGAACTCCACGCTTCATTCCTCCTTTGTTCCTGTATCTTTTGCGTTTTACATCTCATGGTTGGCCTGGCCGTAGTAGTGTCTGCAATGCATGTTCTATGTATCAGATACTATGTTGAAAAGAAAAATGAAGAACGCAAGTTCATCATTTTCCAGGATGCATACAAGTATTGGCCATGTTGGTGTTAGAAGAAGAAGAAGAAGAAGAAGAAGAAGAAGAAGAAGAAGAAGAAGAAGAAGAAGAAGAAGAAGAAGAAGAAGAAGAAGAAGAAGAAGAAGAAGAAGAAGAAGAAGAAGAAGAAGAAGAAGAAGAAGAAGAAGAAGAAGAAGAAGAAGAAGAAGAAGAAGAAGAAGAAGAAGAAGAAGAAGAAGAAGAAGAAGAAGAAGAAGAAGAAGAAGAAGAAGAAGAAGAAGAAGAAGAAGAAGAAGAAGAAGAAGAAGAAGAAGAAGAAGAAGAAGAAGAAGAAGAAGAAGAAGAAGAAGAAGAAGAAGAAGAAGAAGAAGAAGAAGAAGAAGAAGAAGAAGAAGAAGAAGAGACCTCTCCTATCTTTCAGTCGGGAGATAGAAAGAAGTGGTAAGATGGGGTCAATATTAAGTTTTTTGTAATGATTTGATAATTAATGAAAAAATTGAAACACAGAGAGCAAGAAATATTTTTCTGATGATTTCAGATCCCTCCCTTTATCCAGTGGGGTCATTAAAAGGTGAGAGTGGGTCTTTCATAGAACTTTTTAAATTTCTCGAGGACTTATCGAGAAAATGGGTCATGATGTTCACGACATGTTTTTGATAGTTTGAAATTCTTTTTCAGTAGGATGATAGGAAAGATGGGAGGGGAAGGGGAGGGTAGGTTACTTGTACAATTTTTATAAAAATTGGAGAATTATTGGGGAAAATCGGGAGAATTATTGTTATAGACCCCTTCCTCCTTCCAGTACGGAGATAGGAAGACAGACAGTAAATCATCCATACAATTTCTAAAATAACTCTAGATCTAATAAAAAAAATTTAGTCGAATTTGGCATTGGAGGGTGTATGAAACTAGAAGTTTTTTTTTTTTTTAACAATTCTTTATTTGAAACGGCTCATACCTTTAGGCTTTAAGGAGCCAAAATCGATTTTGTTGTTTACAATTGTTTTCTTAACTTAACACTTTGTGAGAGGAGAAAGGAAGATAGAAAGGGAAATATGAAAATAAAAAAGAAATTATAGACGAAGATCGATAGCTTTTAGAAAACTAGAAGTTGTTAAATAGAAAGAGGAAGAATTTCGTATAAAAAAAGATAAATATAAATAAGTTTATGAACTTATGAAGCAATCAAAGCAGAGTCTTAACACATTGAAGGCCTCGAAGATATCTAAACCCAAAAGCACAAAAATTTGGCAATCTCTATCTCAATAAACGACTGAACAAAATTTTATAAATTTAGCATTTTTGAGTTACCGAATTTTTTTTGATATCACATTTAAACCAATGCGCAGTGGGGAAAAAGGGTATAACCGCGAAGAAATTTAATATACTTTCCTTAAGTTAAAATGTCCGGAGAATCGAATGGACAAACATAGTTTCAGACTCCACACGAGCTTTAAAAATGAAGGGGAATTGAGGATAAAATTCCATTTTCTGAAGTGTGCAAAATAGCTTAAATGGTCGTTATTCGTTTCCATCGTAAAAATCACATAAGATAAGTCTCATTTGGTTCAAAATGAAATTTTTTTTGTACTTAAGTACTAAAAGGTGAGCTAAAATCGCTTTCATTGTTGAAAATTTAGTTGATTTGGCATAACAGAGAGTCTTGCTTTTTTTTTTTTTTAAATCCATTCTATACTCAAATAAAAAAAGCCCAATCTTTCAAACAAGGGAGAGATAAAAATCATCAGATTTTCGGATCAAATTTTGTTGATAATAACTTGAACAAAATTATTAATTTAAATTTGAAATTTGGTTTAGTAAAACTACAATATTAATACATTGCGGACAAAATATGAGATAGCTCGTTTTTTTCGCTTGAAGCTAGTATGCTTCATTAAAAAGCACAGTTTAAGCGGTATGAATCAAATCATGAAAAAAAAAAAAATTAACACAACACTTCTCGTTTCTCTCTCTTTTATCTATATAAAATTGGCAGAATTTTGTTTATTGATTTCTGAAACATAATATACCGGGTTTTGGTGTTCTTAATAAAGTTAAACAATACACTGAGAAAATACGAAATTTTGTGAAAACTTTTTAGGTGAAGATGTTTCTTCAACAGCAAATATGTATTTATCATAGAGAATCAATTCCATAGTGAAAATCCTGCGGATGATTTTTTTTTTAAATAAAACTATGGTTTTTCTGATAAAACAAAGAACTCAAATTCTTCCTTATATTTGTGATGTTCTATTTAATTGTGTTAACAAGCAAATTATGTTTTAAAAATTGAAATCTGCAAACTGAATTGACAAGCAATCTTAACACATCAGGGACCGCGAAGAAATCTATGACGAGAAACACCGAAATTCGGCATTCTATATCTCAGAATACCCTGGACTAAATTTTACAAATTTAGCATTTTAGCATAGTTTCGGCAAATGTTGTGTTCAGTTTTGTCGAATAAAGATAAACCTTCAAATCCAGTCACTCGAATGCACACTGTTGGTAAGCGAAAAAAAGAGATATCTCGTATTTGGTCCATAATGTGTTGAATTCCTCGACAATTTTCGTTGATTGTAATTTTTTTTTACAAGTTAAACCTTTTTCTGAATTTTGAATCTGCATTCTGAATCTAAATTTTGAACCTTTATTGAAAAATTGCGCTTTGAATCTGTATCCAAATTTCCATACGATTTCTGAAATGTATAAAAAATACGATTTCAGAATCTTATTCCAGATCAGAATTTAATGAGCCCTATTATTTAAATTCTGTAGTTCAGGTATAATCTAAATTCACTATTTAAATAATTTATTTTTTGTCTGCATTGTGAAGCAGATTTAAAATATGAATTTACAACGATCTGAATTTGACTTTTCAATATTGGATTGCCATTTGGAAGCTTTAAATTTTTGAATTTTGTGTGAGTTTTAGATCTTGAAATTTGAATTTACAACTTTTTTTCATATTCGGAAAACTATTATCAAAATATTCATGCATAATGCATATGATCTCGAAAAAACAGTATTAAAATTTAATATGAAACGCAAAACCAAATTTCAACAGGATTTCAAAGCAGCTTTTCATTTCTTATTTTTTATGATTATTAGAACTGAAAATAAAGAATTCTGAAGATACAGAATCCGAAACACAAAAATAGGAATACAATTTTGGTTATGGGAATTATGTAATCAGAACCTCCGAAATGGGTTTAATTTAATTCAAAATTTTATTTTCAGACCTGAATTTCAATGAACAAGTGAAAAAACTTTGAAAAAATGTAGCAGAATTTTGAATTTTTGAGGTTTTGGTATAAGTTTTTAGTTTAGATTGCTACTCTCGATTAACCTGATTTGGATCCTCAAGGGGAAGGGGGTGGGGGTTGAGTTTAACCTCCAAAACACCCCCCCCCCGTTCCTACGGCCATGTACTAACTTAATAATTTTTTGTTAAAAAAAAGTAATCAAATTATAATTGGTTTTTATTGAAATTTTAACGAATATATTTTAAAACATTACAGATGCTTTTATTTAAAAATATTGTATATTAGCTGATACGGTGTGCTTTGCCTCACCTTATATAATTGATAGAAAATTTAATATTGATTTATATTTTTATATGTTAGCATGTTACATTACTATTGAAATTTCAATATCGACGCCCTGGCCGATACAAGAATATTGGGCATGTAAGTCACACGCAAGCTTTCCTTCTCACTTCCGACATGAAATGAGAATTCAAAATTCAAAATTCATAGCCAGAATCCTGACGATAAATGAACGCTGTAGGAGTGCATCTGCTTTGGACAACAACACGAATGTCCGAGTAAGTAATTAATGTTAATATTAATTATGAGAAAATATGTGTTATGCTCCTGTATTTAATTTTAGTTCCTTGATAAAGAATTAATATAATTCGAAACGTTGGATGAAGCACATATAAAAAGTGTTATAATTGACCTGATAAGACCAGAGCGACAATACATAACCTTAATATCCTTTAAAATTACTCCTTGAAATTAAAGCTGCAACTTAATTTTTGAATTGCAATTCAAAGAAGAGAATATCGAAATTCAATTTTTTGTTTTCAAAACCTGATCCAAGATTTCCAAGCCTTATTTTTTATCACATATTAGGCCGGAACAAATTTCAAATCCTTCTTTTGTCACTTGGAGTTGGAACATCGCGAGGGGGGGGACAATAAAAAATAATGCGAAAAACAAATAAATTGGAATAAATTGCACGAAAACTTGTATGCAACCGAATTGCATACTATATTATTGTATAAAACCTATAAATCAAATATTTTTTTATCGAAAAATTAAATAAAATCAAGAAGACAAAAATGTGAATTAACTTCCATCTTCCAAAATTTGGTTCTTGGTCTTGTAATTTTTCGGATATTTGAATTTTTGTTTGAAATTTACTTAAAATACTTCACACTTTATCTATTCCCCCCTTCGGGATTTTGGAAATTTCGAAGGGGGGGGGGGGGGGTGACAAAAGAAGAAATTGATATTTGTTACAGCCTTAAGAATCTGAATTTATTTATTCACTAATTGACCTGGTGTGCTTTGCTACTCATTCCATGGGAAAAAATAAGTTCGTTCAAATTATTATGGCTCAAATTAACTTCATTTTAAATTAAATTTAAACATATTTAATTAGCGATTTATTTTCCATGGCATCTGTTTGTCTAAATTGTCTCGAGTCTTAACGTAATTTGAAGGTTTGTAGCACTGATCACACCGACAGGACAATCGTTTTCTGGGTAATTGTTTTGTCAAGGTTCAAAACCCCGACGGTAGGTGGCGAGTCCACCATTTTTCCAATACGAATGCCCTGTAGGAAAAATATACTTGTTTAGCCCGATTTTATCGTGTACCTTTTTATTTTTATTTTATGTTTTTTCCATTTATTAAACTGGATTTATGAAAATTGAAAGCGTCTCTCATTATTTAAGTTTAAATTAAGTTTTTCATTATTTAACAAAATTCTTCGAATATTGTTAAAATAAATTCCTGTTAATTTTTGTATGGGAGCCCCCACTTTTTAGATTTAGAAGGGTTTGAAGATATTATAGAACAAATTCCCGGTCTTGAAAACGACTAAACACCAAATTTCACGTTGGTCGGTTGAAAAGTTCCCGAAAATTTTTCGAATTGTGTCGAATTTTTGTAAATTTTGTATGGGATCACCCTCTTTTTGAGTCGGAGAGGTTTGAAAGTATTATAGAAACCATACAAGGTCTTCAAAATGGCTACACACCAAGTTCCACGTTGACTGGTTCAGTAGTTCCTAAGAATTGCTCGAATTGTGTAATTTTTTTTAAATTTTGTATGGGTGCCCCCCGCTTATTAAGTCGGAGGGGATTGTAATTGTTTTGAGAAACCATCTCCGGCCCCAAAAAAATCAAAGTCTGAATTGACAGAATTCTTCGTGAAATATACAATTCAGAATTATAAGATAAAAATGTATTGAAGAATAAAATTTAAAAAAGCGAATGGATGACTAATTATTGTTGGATATTGTTACACGAAACTAGAATAAGAAATTTTTAGAGACTTTATTTTTTAATGAATGCTTTAAAAGTATTGTACTGTCAAAATATTTATTGGTTTGAGAGAAATTTGTAGGTTTAAAAACGCTGCAATTATTCTGTCTAAAATACTTTTTTTGAGCCAAAGTATACTTAATCTATAAATAAAATAATTTAAGTTTGAAATGAAACTAAAATTTTTTCTTTTGGGGGTTCTCGTTGATGTTGTTCGGTGATGTTTAGAAAAAAGATTTGCTTGTTTTTTACGTTTCGGTTTACTGCTTTATTTCAACCATCTTCAGAAACTGTTTTGTAATGTAAAATGATGAGAAAAAAAAAATATTTTTTATAATAACTATAGCCTAATTTATAGGAGGAGAAAAAAAAATATTTTTTATAATAACTATAGCCTAATTTATAAAACGTTAAAGTACAAAAGTAAAAACACTCACAAAAAAGCTATTTTTCCGCCTGCTAAGGTCGTCGCTTAAATTGGAAAGGAAGTCAAGTCTATTGCTGCTGTTGCTGCTGGTTGTCGTCGGGACGTCGGTTTATCAGAGTTTTTTGGATTCTCTCGTTCTCTCTCCTCTCTGAGTTTGGTCCATAGTCCGTTGTAGGCATTTGAAACTCCCTTCGTATCAATCTGGAGATTAACCGATTGGTTCCCTCTCAGTTTGATGTGTAGTTTTTCCGCAATCAACCTATGCGACTTGTGGCTGATCCTCTCCAGAATTTGGGTTTTCGCAAAATCGAACGTGTGGTCAGCGTCGTCTTCCAGTGCGTGTTGCGCTAGGCCAGTTTGTTTGTTTTTCACCCGTATGCTGTTTTCATGCTGTTTGGTCCTTTTTTCCAAGGTTTGCGACGTTTGGCCGATATATTCTTTACCGCAGCTGCATGGTACTGAATATACGACGTTGGTTTGCATCATTTTGGGGATCGGGTCTTTCAATTTCGTGAAAACTGTTGACTTTATTTTGTCACATGGTTTGAAGGCGGCAATCACATCATGTTTGCGAAGGATTCTGGCCACCCTTTCGCTCAGTCCGGGTATGTACGGGATCGATGCCATTCTTGAAGATGTAGATTCAGGGGGGTTCTGGTTTTGTAGTGTATTGTACATTGCATGTGTCCTTTTCTCGAAGGCGTTATGTAGTATGTCTTGTGGATAATTGTTTCTGCCGAGGATGTTTTTCACCGCATCGATACTTGTCTTCCTGGTTTCTGGATCAGATAATTTTAGAGCGCGGTCCACAAGAGCGAAAACTGTATTTTGTTTGTGCGTGAACGGGCTCTCCGAATTGAAGTCCAAGTATCGTCCGTCCGGTTGTTTTGTGAACCATGTTTTGATAATTTTATCATGTTGTCTAGATAAAGTCATGTCCAGGAAGCGAATGGTTTGTTGTTCCTCCTTCTCGAGCGTAAATTTGAGGGTTTTATGCGCGTTGTTAAATTCCTCGAAAATCGCATCTATATCATTTTCCTTGGCGACTACAAAACAATCATCGACGTAGCGTTTGTAAACAATCAGCGAAATATTTTTTTGTTTCAAACGTTCGATGCATCCTTGTTCTAATGTTTCCATGCAGATCGAAGCGATGCATCCCGATATAGATGATCCCATGGGTACACCGTGTATCTGTTTGTAGTAGTTGTTGTTGTATTTGAAAAAGGAGGATTTGAGAACAACGCTTAGGGCTTGTTGCAGGGAGGCAAGGGAGAGTGTTGTGTACTTGCGCAGCCTGTGCCATTGGTCCTCTATGAAGTCATACGCGTTTTCTGCTGGAACATTGGTGTATAGCGATACGACATCAAGAGAGAACATCACGCAGCCTTCGGGGATTCGGACCTTCGAGATGTCTTCGGCAAAAACGAAACTGTTTTTTACATGATATTCCGTTTTACCTACGATGTTGTTCAGAATGTCCGTGAGATATCGCGCCACGCTATTGGTAGCCGAACCTATTGTGGAGACCACTGGCCGAAGTGGACGTTCGGGTTTGTGAATCTTCGGCAAGCCGTAGATTCTTGGCGGGTGGCAGTGGAAAGTTTGTAGTTTGGTTTTCGTGAAGTAGTCGATGTGTTGGTCTTGGTGCCATTTTTCCACAATTGCGTTGAGTTGTTTTAGTATTTTGGAAGTTGGATCACAATTCACTTGTTGGTATGTGGTGGTGTCCGAGACCAGCAGTGACATTTTTTGGCGGTATTCCTGTGCTGATAGTATGACCGTTTTATTACCCTTGTCCGCCCGAGTGATGTAAATGTCTTCGTGGGTTTTCAGGAAAGCGCGACTGTTGACGATATCTCTTTTTATCCACTCTGTTTCTTTTGATCTTGGTTGACGTTGGTAGTTGAGATGATTGGAGATAGCCGTTGCTACGTCTGCTCGTATGTCTTCTGCTTCTGGTTTTTTTGCTATCGCGATTTCAACATCAAGAGATATCGTCAACAGTCGCGCTTTCCTGAAAACCCACGAAGACATTTACATCACTCGGGCGGACAAGGGTAATAAAACGGTCATACTATCAGCACAGGAATACCGCCAAAAAATGTCACTGCTGGTCTCGGACACCACCACATACCAACAAGTGAATTGTGATCCAACTTCCAAAATACTAAAACAACTCAACGCAATTGTGGAAAAATGGCACCAAGACCAACACATCGACTACTTCACGAAAACCAAACTACAAACTTTCCACTGCCACCCGCCAAGAATCTACGGCTTGCCGAAGATTCACAAACCCGAACGTCCACTTCGGCCAGTGGTCTCCACAATAGGTTCGGCTACCAATAGCGTGGCGCGATATCTCACGGACATTCTGAACAACATCGTAGGTAAAACGGAATATCATGTAAAAAACAGTTTCGTTTTTGCCGAAGACATCTCGAAGGTCCGAATCCCCGAAGGCTGCGTGATGTTCTCTCTTGATGTCGTATCGCTATACGCCAATGTTCCAGCAGAAAACGCGTATGACTTCATAGAGGACCAATGGCACAGGCTGCGCAAGTACACAACACTCTCCCTTGCCTCCCTGCAACAAGCCCTAAGCGTTGTTCTCAAATCCTCCTTTTTCAAATACAACAACAACTACTACAAACAGATACACGGTGTACCCATGGGATCATCTATATCGGGATGCATCGCTTCGATCTGCATGGAAACATTAGAACAAGGATGCATCGAACGTTTGAAACAAAAAAATATTTCGCTGATTGTTTACAAACGCTACGTCGATGATTGTTTTGTAGTCGCCAAGGAAAATGATATAGATGCGATTTTCGAGGAATTTAACAACGCGCATAAAACCCTCAAATTTACGCTCGAGAAGGAGGAACAACAAACCATTCGCTTCCTGGACATGACTTTATCTAGACAACATGATAAAATTATCAAAACATGGTTCACAAAACAACCGGACGGACGATACTTGGACTTCAATTCGGAGAGCCCGTTCACGCACAAACAAAATACAGTTTTCGCTCTTGTGGACCGCGCTCTAAAATTATCTGATCCAGAAACCAGGAAGACAAGTATCGATGCGGTGAAAAACATCCTCGGCAGAAACAATTATCCACAAGACATACTACATAACGCCTTCGAGAAAAGGACACATGCAATGTACAATACACTACAAAACCAGAACCCCCCTGAATCTACATCTTCAAGAATGGCATCGATCCCGTACATACCCGGACTGAGCGAAAGGGTGGCCAGAATCCTTCGCAAACATGATGTGATTGCCGCCTTCAAACCATGTGACAAAATAAAGTCAACAGTTTTCACGAAATTGAAAGACCCGATCCCCAAAATGATGCAAACCAACGTCGTATATTCAGTACCATGCAGCTGCGGTAAAGAATATATCGGCCAAACGTCGCAAACCTTGGAAAAAAGGACCAAACAGCATGAAAACAGCATACGGGTGAAAAACAAACAAACTGGCCTAGCGCAACACGCACTGGAAGACGACGCTGACCACACGTTCGATTTTGCGAAAACCCAAATTCTGGAGAGGATCAGCCACAAGTCGCATAGGTTGATTGCGGAAAAACTACACATCAAACTGAGAGGGAACCAATCGGTTAATCTCCAGATTGATACGAAGGGAGTTTCAAATGCCTACAACGGACTATGGACCAAACTCAGAGAGGAGAGAGAACGAGAGAATCCAAAAAACTCTGATAAACCGACGTCCCGACGACAACCAGCAGCAGCAGCAGCAATAGACTTGACTTCCTTTCCAATTTAAGCGACGACCTTAGCAGGCGGAAAAATAGCTTTTTTGTGAGTGTTTTTACTTTTGTACTTTAACGTTTTATAAATTAGGCTATAGTTATTATAAAAAATATTTTTTTTTTCTCCTCCTATAAATTAGGCTATAGTTATTATAAAAAATATTTTTTTTTTCTCATCATTTTACATTACAAAACAGTTTCTGAAGATGGTTGAAATAAAGCAGTAAACCGAAACGTAAAAAACAAGCAAATCTTTTTTCTAAACATCACCGAACAACATCAACGAGAACCCCCAAAAGATAAAACCAGCGGTGATCTAAACGGTCGTAAATAAAAAAAAAAAAAAAAGAAACTAAAATTTGAATTAAAATTCGGTTCATTGGAAAAGAGATTCAACCATAAAAATACGAAATTTTCAAATTCCAAAGTCATTCTATCAGCTCAATAAAACAAAGCTGTCAGAAGTTTTTTGCGCTTTTTGAAAATAGTTAATTTTAGAGCTCTTTTCATTCAGAACCGGCCACAAGTAATTAACTAAAACATATTGTCCTGCTCTGCATATTGAGGCATAAGAATGAATCAAATATATAATCAAAATCAATAAACATTTGTGGCCCGAAAAATAACAACAAAATAATTTTGAACGTACATTACATAAACAGCATGGGAAGATTTAAGTGTATTGAATTTTATTCCAAATTAATGTTATTATTATCAATTAATATTTAAGAACTTAAAAAAAAACTAGTGGCTTCTACAGCTAGTTATGAAGAACGTCCTTGTGATTTTTTTTTATAAAAAAATGTGTTTTTTCACACTGTATGTGTCTGGAGAAAATATATTTAATTTAGTGTATTTTTTTATATTGAATTTTTAGTCCTAAAATAATATATCATAAACTTTGAGCTCTCAGAACTGGTTTTGATAACTGTTTTTATCAAATCCTTAATTTTTTTGTCTTCGGGTGCCTCTTGAACCAGGGAAGCTGGGAAAGTTGTCCTCCATTAGGCCTCCTGGATATGGATTTTATACGATTGCTTATAAAGTCGTTTTCACAATTTCACAATTTTACTTGAACGTTACCCCTAAGATCAACTTTAAAAAAAAAAACGCAATATAACACACAACTGCGAATAAAATATTCAACCATCACCATTTTTCAATTTCAAAAACCCCCCATTCTGAAGAATCCGAATCAATTTGGTTACCGAGGGCGGCAGCAAATTGATAGCACATCAAAGACAACCACTTGACACGATTTTTTTCTCGCTCCCTCTCGTTTTGTTTCGTTTTATCTGGACCCATTTTTGCATCCACTTACTACTACTATAAATTCCTACCGATCGTTTTCGGTTGTATTTTTATTTCCTTTTTAATAGGGTAGATGTCCAACAATTTGGACCAACTTTTGACTGTGTTCAGGTTTCCATCCTAAAATCCTTCCGAGACAAACTGCTTTCTATGAAATTTCTAAATTTTCCGTCCATAAGTCCAGCTACCCTTCGCTCAAGTGTGATACATCGCCTTGAGTTCTATTTTTCAATAATCAAATCTAGGACCTTGGGACTTCCTGGAAGGTAAAAAAATAACCTCAGACCATTTGAGCGAGAGTAATGAAAAAATGTCGTCTGATTTGATTCTCACCTCTCTTTGAAGCATGAAAAATAAAAGAGGAAAAAAACTAAAACACCTACGATCAAAGAAAGTCTTTGAAATGGGGTTCAGCTGTAAATTTTTCATTCATTTTGTGTTCCTACAACATAAAAGTAAAATAATTTAAAAGCTAGCGGTCGAAGATGGAAAGTGATTCACCTTATGCGGTGGTGTGGTGATTGGAAAAAAATCCAACCGGAACCCACTTTTTGCTTGCAATAAGCTTTCGATTGTCACTTAATTAAAGGTTGATGAGTTTCTCTGATCAATTTTTAATTTGAGGTTGACTTTCGACCAACGAATCAATCTGGATTGCATTCACCTGACTCTGAATGGCTCCTGTTGATAAAAATTTCGTCGAATTTCTTCAATTGGAATTTTATATGAAATTTTCACAATTGAACGTTTCTGACAATTAATTTTATCAAGCTTCAAGAAAATGACTTCACTGTGCTGTCAAAATAACGATTAATCAGCAACAAGAAATGCTCGTATTTCCATTTTAAATCCAGTCATTAGCATAATCTTTGAGGCGCGAAAACGAAACATCTATTGCTGGCTCAATTTCTTTGCTCGAATTCGCCTTCCATTGAAAGGTGTTATCATTGTTAAGAATACTAAAAGAGGAATTTTCTGAGTATCTTTTGTTGCTGTATTCTATTCTCTGCCCACTTGCAGTCGTCGGGATTCTGAATATAGAAATCTAATGGCTGCCAAGCAATTGTTCGTTAGCTGAGTAAGTGGAATGGATTTAAATGGCTGTTTTTTCCTCATAACATTTGATGCAATAGGGTAGGAGCCATGACTGATATATGTATTTCACTCGTTGAGGTTAAAAAATCAAGGTTTTTTTTAGCTTATGGTTCAAATTTAAACTAAGAATATCGTTGACCTCTAATCCCAATATAGCAGCATTACCTCTAGAAGCTCATAATAAAAACGTTTCCTTTGAATTAATTTTGAACAATCCATCGTGAGTGCTTTTCAAGAGAGCACTGAATGGTGGAGGCTTTTCTGCGGAAATAAAGCTCACAAAGCGAAGGCTCGACACATTGAGAGTCGAACGTAGCTTTGAGATTATCTATCTTTATATTCTGGGAGACCCTTTTTGGTGAAAATGGAAAACTTTGAAGAGGAAATGAATATCCCTCATTTAATATTATAGATTTGAGTAACCCTAACCAATTTTTGAGATGGAATGACTTTATTCCTCACATATTATGAAGATTGTGAAAATAATTATTATTAAATTGTCAGTGTTAGTCGTCCAGAATTCCCGTAACTTTTTTTTTTGCTGTTGACGCACCTCAGTCGTTTTTATTTCGATATGATATAAGAAAGGTTTTTTTCCGTAAATGATGATTATCTGGAACAAAGTCAATCATTTTCTAACCACACAAAAAATTTCGAATATTGACTAAAATTTCGCGCGTTGAGCATAAGAATTAGTGCAAAGAAATAGAATACGTGAAATATAACACGGTCAGACCCGTGCGAAGGACTCGTTCATGGGGGGGGGGGGGGGGGGGGGGGGTTTCGAATTGAAATTAAGCAAGAAATACCAACAATACCAACAAAAGGAACGGTATGTTTAGTAGAAGGACTTAAAGAAAAAAAAACAGTATTGCTAATTTTTACATGGGCTGAGAGTTGAGCTTTTTCCAGTTCATTCCCACCAAATGTTAAAATATTTGGTCGGTGACTCCTCATAAAAAAATATTTTTCTGATTTTTTTTTATAAATAAAAAAAAATTATATTTTAAACGTTTTACAATTATAGTGGTGCTAATTCTTCAATTTCAACTATCAATAATACAGAAAATACGTAATTGAAACAAAGAATACTGCTTTTAAAAATATCTCCTAATCTTCAAATTTTAAAATCAACTAGCAAATCTTGTCAGCAGTTTTGGAGGGTTGAATTTTCCAAAATCATATAAATTATCTGTAATTACTTGAATCTATATATAATTCCATTTGAATCCATTCCCTTTTTGTTTTCTCACTGTGAAAACATTGGTGAAATTTTAAATAAACAAGACTAAAGATTAACAAATCACTAAATACTTGAAATCACTATAACTTTTTTGTGATATCGATTATGCGATCTAGAGTTGGAACGTTTGTAATAATTTAAGCTTTAGGAATACTAAGAAATTCAAATAGAAATTGAGTCAACATTGCACATTTAAATTGAGCTTTAAAGTTGCTACTTCAAATCATTTTTCGAACTTTGCATGGACAAAAGCTACACAGCAAAAATTATTTCCTGTAATATCACGCAAATGTCCTGTAACATAAAGGAGCAGGACATTTACCATAATTTTAACAAGTCGAAAACATGATTACGTGACATTTAGTGTACAACTTCTTTACAGGACATTTGCTGTAATAATAAATGAATCTTTGTTATCTTTCAAGGAAAAACATTTAAAATTACAGGTTTTGTTAATTACATGTGATTTATTTTAAAGGTTGCAGTTTTCAGTGACACGTAATAGTTAAATTTTTTTCTGTGTAGAGAAAAGTTATTCTTATCGAAAATTTTGATTTTTAGGCTCCAAGAAGATTATGTTATCAAAACACAAATATTTTAACTTTCAAAACAAAGACAAACTTATTAAAAATTGTTCAAATTTTCTTAAAAGTTTGACTATAAAGTTTGGTAAATGTATTTAAAATAATACAGTATAACTTGGTTAAGTTTTTGAAAATTATTATAAAATGTTAACTGGATTGATCGGCCTTGTCGGTAAAAGTCATGTTTTTTTAAGTTAAAAAATTTGTTCCATTAAGAACAAACTGATGTCATGTTATGAAAATGGTTCTTATCAAATTCTACTCGCTAATTTTTAATGCTTATTCATTTCATTTCTTTCAATCTGCCTAATTTTTTATAGTATTCAATTGATGATTCAAATAAATGAACTTCTTGAAATCTGCAAGACAATTTGATTTTTGCTTTAAAAATATTTCAAATACAATTAAGTTAATATATCTTCAAAAGTTCGTTTAAAATCTATTATTTTACAAAATTGGGAAAAGCGAACAAATGGGAAATTTCAATAAGTTTTCTTTCGCAGAAGTCAAAATGACCAATGGTTTTGAGAAAAAAGACAAATTAAAGTTGGTAATGAAATTGGTTGGTCTTGAAGAATATTTCATATCAGCATTAAATTTATTATGATAAAAAAGTGTTTTATAATTACAAAAATTATTAGTTATAACGTAATGGATGAACTTGTTTAGATACATTTCTTAATAAAAACCAATTCCAAAGACAAGGTAGGGTTTAATTTTACATTATAAATTGAAATTGAAAGTTAAAATCTTGTTTCAATTCGTAAATGTTATATACTGTTGCAGAATCAAATGTATTAAGCCTAGAGTGATAAAGGAACAAAAACCGTCGGAGGCGAGAAAATTTTACGACATGTTTGTTAACACTTATTTATGAACACCTTTTGGGATGAAGTAATTTCCCGTTACTATAGTAAACTCATTCCTTGAACTGAAAAATTTTACTTTGAAAAAAGCTCCATGGGGGGGGGGGGTTAAACCCCTAAAACCCCCCCCCCCCCCGTTCGCACGGCCTTGAACACGGTGTTATATTTCACGTATTCTATTTCTTTGTATTTCTTTGTTATTAACACTAGATTTTAGAAAAAAAATAATCCAAATTCATAAATAAATTTCCGATCAGGTCAAGCAAAATGGTAATAATTGTTAGTTATAAATTAAATTATTTTACATTTCTTTTCTTTATTTTCAAATTAAGGGTTTATTAAAAATTTCTCTGGTTAATCCTTAACTTAAAATAATATTTTATCACGATTTGAAATGTAGAAAATTCACTCATGGATAAAAAATTTCAAAACATATCCATTTTGAACTTATTTATTGAAAACTTTAAATGATAATTAAATTCAGTTTGATAAAAAAAGAAAATATTCAATTTTATTCCAAATGGTGATCAAAGGCAGCGATATTATTTTTTTAAATTCAAGTTCTTCCAGTTATCAAGATAAAAGGCTAAAACAGTTTGATTTTTCCATTACGTAATTATCTATTCCAAATATAACAATACAATAACAAGTAATGAAATTAAGAAAAACGTTTCAAAATTTTCAAGTTTAATAATAGCTTTACTTTTTAAGCTCTGAATATTGTGTCGCCGTCAATTGAAAAATTGGGTCCTGGGAAGGATAAAAGGAAGCAACTAAGTTTATTTTTATTGAAAATCTATATTTAAAGGCGTCCAAGAAGATTTTGTTTGCAGAATACTTAAATTCAGAGGAGAAAAACAAAGGCAAATTTATCAAAAACTAGCTGACCCGGTGTGTTTTACTACACCTTTCAAAAATTAAAGATATTTTGGAAAAAAAAAATTATGCAACCTCATTAAAATGAGTTTTGCAATATTAGCTGGAAATTGTTATACCTAGAAGAATATTTCTTATTTTCTGAAATGGTTTTTTTCCTCCTTTTCAAAACCGAAACTTAAATTTATTTTAAATAAATGTTTTAAATTTATCGAGCCATGCACAAAAACTCCACCACGTCTTCTTACTGAAAGAAAGGGGAGTTCCTAAATCATTGAAGAAATATTTTTCGTATTCCTTTCAGTTGTACTATAAACTTCGTATGGAAGCCTTCTTCCTGACCATATCTAGTAAAAAAGAAGGCCACTCAACAAAATTTGTATCATATGTTCTTGAGCTACGCAAAAAAAATTTTATTGATCTTTCCAATTGTTAGGCATTCTAATAAAATTTTGTTACATTTGACTTATGAGTTCTCAAGATTAGAAAAAAACCCTCTTTATCTTGTTCCTTCTTCCCACTGGAAAAAAGGAGGGGTGTTTTGAATAGTCATAAAAATATCTCTCGCACCCATATACATTCCCATGCCAAATTCGTGTCCATTTGATCGATTAGTTCGAGGGTTCCCCTTTATATGTTGCGACTAAATGAGGAAGGGGAGGGGGTGCCAACTAATCATGAACACACTTTTCGTACTCAAATACCCTTCTATTCCTAATTTGGATTCATTTGATTAGTGTTCAAGTCACTCAAAACAAAATATATGGTGACCCCTCCCACATCTCATCCTCCGACTGAATAACGGGAGGAGTCTAAAATTAAAACCTTTAACGTATTCATACACTTTCCCATACAAAATTTTGTTTGATTTGCAAGTTAGGTTATTCAAGTTATTCAAAAATTTGTATGTTAGACCCCCTTTTCCTTTCCTGTCTCCTCATCTCCAATGTACCAAATAATTTTAGAAATATTTATGGTATCCCAATAATCTCTCGTGTCAAGTTTGGTTTCGCTTTCCTTACAATTCTCCAGTTTTGCAAAAAAATGTATGGAAGCCCTCCCTCCCTCCTTGGCACTTTGTATCTCTTGTCAAATTTTGTTTCAATAACTCGATAAGTGTTCGAGGTACGCTAAAAATGTAAAAAAATGCCACTCTCCCATTGCTATCTTCCCATTGTCAGGAGGAAGGGGTCTCTGATAGTCATAGAAACATTTCTCTTATTCGAAAGCTCTCCCATACCAAATTAGGTTCCATTTGCTTTATTGGTTTTCAAGATGTGCCACTATTTTTTTGGGAGGCCCCTCCCCTCTTCTTGTCTTTCCACTGAAAGCATAGAAGGAGTTCCAAATCATCAAAGAGATTTTTCACGTACACTAAAAACTCTCCATGTCAAATTTGGTTCAATTTAGTTGATAAATGTTCGAGTTACGCAAAAGAGTATATGGGAGCCCCCTTTCCCTTTCTTTTTCCATTAGAACATAGGTCGGCAACCTGGGGCTCTTTTGATGCAAAGCTGCGGCTCTTTAGTTCACTGCGCTAATATTATATATATTTTTGAATAACATAATTATTCAATCGTGTTGAAACGATAATTGAGTCTTATAACCTGGCACACTGATGTTTATAGGTCCAGAAGAGAATTTTAAGATCGCATCAGCTGTAGGAACAAACGGAAAGGACCAAAAGTCTAAATATCATTATTGGACGCCTAATTATACTTTCATTATCATCAGAATAGAGATCATGATTTTATTTTTCATTAACCGTAAATGCAAAAAAAAACTAAAATAAAAAAATGGTGCATATATTTTTGAATCAATCGAACACAAATCCAGTAAAATTAAAGTTAATTATTTACAAAAAAAGTAGCTTTTAGACAGCCTCTGTGTTGTCAGCATACAACGTAACTCTCATCAAATATGGGAAAAACCACCTAAATCCTATCATATTTATTTGAATCGGAAACGAAAATTTTAATGTACCTGAATATTAAATTTTATGTATTCAATATCTCATAAGCATTCCAGATTGCCAGATTCCAAAGATAAAATTGGAAGATGCCAAAACTAAGGTTGACCAGATATCGAGGAAAATGGCCCGGTTTTTCAGGATTATTCACAATTCTTACGAAATTCCAAATTTTCATCTTGTTCTAGCGAAATAAATTCGCATGCATTTTTTTGAAATCGTGAGATAAGTTTTGAACGCCGCTGATGTGCCTATGTAAAAATCATTTTCGTGTGTCTTTTATTAGCTTTTCTCTGGCCTTTTTATGGAAAATCCTAGATTTTGGCTAGATTTGCCCGGATATTGACCGGTTTGAGTTTAAAATTTTAAAATACAATGCCCGGATTTGCCGGCCTGGATACGTTCAGAAAAATTCTGGAAAACCTTCTCATTAAATAAAAGGTTAAAAAAAGTGAATAGATACATGAAATTCAAATACAAATTCCAAAACTAAGAATTAAGTTTAACAAATTAAATTTGGACAGCTTTTTAAACTCGAATCAGCATAGAAAATTAATGAAATTTTCAATTCTGACCTTCATATCCCGATGTAGTTTTTTTTTTATAAATAAATTGTCTGTATTGAAAAAAGAAATGCAAACCCTTTAAGTCTTTGAACCAAACCAAAAGCACATAAATTTTGAACGAAGTTTCAGTAACGGGCATATTTTTTCATTTTCGATTAAGAGTTTATCACCGTACCGTATTTTTATTAATTTTACTTTTGAAACTTTTAAAGTGTCCTTAAACTGATTTGTCAGTTAAAATGAACTGTTTCTTTATAATTTATCATGAATTTCCTATGAAAGCTACAAAATCACATTATTCCAGAGTTATTCAAGCAGCGGCAGCTTTAGCAAGCATTGATGAATGATATTGTGATAATAATATGTATTGAATTTCATTTATCATTCAGTTGGACGTAGAATACTGTAGAATCACATGTGACATAAAATGAGATTTTTTAATTTTCCGGCTGCATAAAATTCTGAAGACACGTTCGATTTATGTCATGAATTTTGAAAATACTATCAGTAGTCAGGAGCATAATTTTTGAAGTTTAAAATTTTCGATTACATAAATTTTAGTTCAATTTTACTTCATACTTCTGGATTTTTGAAAGGATTAACTTTATCCGGAGAATGATTTAGAAAAGCTTCATTTTTGTGAGAAAATTTATTTCCCTTCAATTTCTCATTTTAATAGCTTTTCTTTGCCAAAGAAATTATAATTAATCTGCTTTTGTAAATATGTTCAATTTTTCACTTTAACATAATGCAAAGTATTCATTTGAGCTTAAAATGGATTTAAAACTTTTTTGACTCTAAATTAGCCAACGTATCAAAATTTATATACAATCAAACCATGTTAGAAAAGATGACTTAATGGTTATCAGAAACAGATTAAAAAGAAAAATCCAAGAATTTGAAAAAACTCTTATGGGGTTAAAATTATTTTCGTAAACCTAATGTTCATTGATCATTCATATATTATGATTTTTCTTTTATTAAAAACAGATGGATAAAATTAATCTATAATGTGGCTCTTTCAAACTCTGACATTTCGAAAATTTGAAGTTTTTGGCTCTTTTGACTCAAAAGGTTACCGACCACTGCATTAGAAGAAGGGAGGGGTACCAAACCATCATAGAAATATTCCTTTCACCCGAATACACTTCAATGCTAAATTTGGTATCATTAATGTCATTAGTTCTAGAGTTATGTAAAGAAATTGTAAGCAAGCCCCCCTCCCCCTTTTATTTCTTCTCACTGAAAGGGTTTTCTAGGTTTTGATGAAATTTTTCCGGATATTGCTATGATTTTGGTCGAAAATATTGAAATCAAATGCTCGGATTTTGCCAGGTTTTTAGATAAAATAGCCTCTTATAATCTTAATAATCTTATTCTAATCAAATTCCACCCGCTCATTTTCGATTTCTATTCATTTCTCCTTACTTTCTATTCGCCTGTAATTTTCATAATCTTGAAATGTTTTACTAAAAGAATATAACTTTAACCGATGAGGTCGATACATTAAAATAACAAACAAAAAAAACTGACGGTGGATAAACTCTTCATAAATTAATGTTTAATACGAAGATGAAAAAGATAAATATTTGGTGCCTATGCTTTATTGATTGATTTGGTTAATTTTTGGGTATTGAATTTGATTCTTTTATCAAATTTTGTCAATTACACTTTGCTTTTGTGATATATAGTTACATTGGTTAATAATAAATCAGTTATAATTTTGAGTTTAATCAATCATTGATAACTAATTAACTTACAAATCTGCATGAAAGAAAGAAAAAACTGATTCCGAAATTGTTTATTATACTTTACGCAATTAGGAATTGATGATGATGATAATGCATAATCGAAAAAAGTAAAAATTCTACAGTTAGTTTTTTAATTTGTAAAGACAGGTATTTCTGACATCACTGAAAAAAGTGAAACAAAAAAATTTATTTCAAATAACAAATTTTTTTTTTGTCTGCCAAACGATTTGATTTTAACTTTTTCAAATATCCTTAATTCAACTAAGGTTATGCTTCTTTAAAATTAATTAATTTCCCAGAACTTAAAAAAGTTAACAAATAGAAAACTTTTTCAATTTTTCTTCGCAGATGTCTAAATTTCTTGGGACCTTGGAGAAAGTTTTGTCAGCAAAGTGTAGAATTTGTGTAGAATGTAGAATTTAACATTTTGATGTCATTCTTCTCTACCGGAGAGGATATTCGAAGTTCAAATTTAGCTTGAAATAATAACATAGCCAAAAATGCACAGTAAATAAAGAAACTGATTTATGAAACCATTTTCCTATTCATAACCATCACACAAACTTGAAAAAAGGTGAATTTCTCAAATACGATTCAAAACAAATCAGAATCAAAATTTCAAATTAATGGTATTCCCGATTAGCCATTTAAAAATAATTCAAAATGATGTTGCTTTTTCTGATACAGAAAAATTCGAAATTTGCAATGATCCAGAAGGGGGAAATAAATAAAGTTTGAAGTAATCTATGTAAATTTCGATAAAAAAATTCCAATATCTGAAAGATTACAAGACCAAAAAACAAATTTAAGAAGATGAAACTAATTTCACCTTTTGTTTTCTAGAGATGATTGAATTATTCGATAAAAAATTACTTGATTTGTAAGTTTTGTGCAACGATATAGTATGCCATTTTGTTGCATACAAGCTTCCGTGCAATTTATTCCAATATATTTGTTTTTTTCATTATATTTTATTGTCCTCCGCCCCCCTCGCGTTGTTTCAACTCCGAGTGACAAAAGAAGGAATAATAAATTTTACTTATAAAATTAATCAACATTTTCAAAACGAATCAAAATGAATGTTCCAACCCAACGCTATTTCCGGTAGGTCATTGATAAATCATTCAAAATGATGTTCCTTATTCTGAACTAGAAATTGGCCTGAAAATAAATTCTAAGCAGTCTAGATAGCAAATTGGAAATCAAAATCTCTGAAACACCAGAAAAAAATGTTAAATAATATTTCGAATAAAGCTTCGAACATAACAATTATAGCATGGATGTAGAATACATAAAATATAACGCCATATTTAAAAAATAATCGGAATTACAAATAAATGTCAGATCACGTAAAAAATTAACCATGATAAAAAAATTGTTAGCATAATTATAATGATTGTTATTCAATATTCATCTTATTTTAAATTTCTTTTCTTCATTTTCAATGGAAGGATTGATTAAAAAAATCATCTGTAGTATCTTGAATTTTGAAAAAAAAAAATGTCACGATTAGAAATGTGAAATCTCTGTTAGGAAGAGAATATTTTGAACTTCAATGGTTGATAATTGAATTTTATTTGATAACAAGAATAAAATATTTAATTTCTTTTCAAAACTGCCAGTGATCAAAGTCTAAGATAAAATTTTTTTTCTACATAAAAATTCGTCCAGTTATCATAATAAAAGGGAAAAAAAGTTCCGAAGTTCAAAATAATAATTTTTTTACATTTATTCAAAATACAACATGTTCAATTATACTGACATACTGCAGATTGGGAAATGATAAAAACTGATAAAATAAAAATAACGAATTCCAAATTTTGTTGTAAATATTCAAAGAACAAAGATAATACAAATTTGATTAAGGGGGGGGTAGGGTCTAACGGGTATAAAAAAACTCCATTTTCACGATTTTTTCCTAGAGCTATCGTTCAAACAAATGTATTCAAATTTTTTGCATTATACAAAGCATTGTTAAAAGAACATTTAGTAATTTTTTCGTAGAAAAATATTGAAAAATGAGCCGGTGACGGAGCATTTTCGAGGATGCCTTTTAGAAAACAGGATTTGCGGTGGACACTGTATCTCAGCACAGAATCATCTGAATTCAAAAAATCAGAGCAAAATATTTTTAATAGATGTTTTTCTGGACCTCAACGTTTTTATTTAACTTAAAAATATTTTTATGAAATTTTTGTGGCTGTTTGAAGTAAAAACTACGATTTTTCACTTAAAAATCCGCCATTTTTCACCTATAAAATCTCCCCAAAGTAAAAAAATCAAAAAAGAAAAACGTTGGGGTCTGGTATTTTATATGTAGAAACTATGTTCCAAATTTGAAAAGAATCGGATAAGTAGTTTTCAAATGACGATGTCCACGGACTTTAAAAATGTGCTTTCGAGAAAAACGCGTTTGAAGTTTCTGCTCTTGCTTTCTTGCAGTATTAGATATTAGGAGATAAAGGCCTATAACTTCTACAGTTTTGATTCAATTGACTTGAAAATTTGACACAACATTCTTGAAATGTTTTACAATAAGAAAATAAAAAAATAAAAAAATCGATTTTTTGAAAGTGTTAGACCCTACCCCCCCCTTAACATTGCGCATTATAATTTAACTTTAATGTTGGTACTTCGAATCAAATATGTATATATTTTTTTTATCGGTGATTTTAATGTCGATCTCTTCAAGCATTCTGGGAGAATACAAAAGTTTAAGGATTTTTTGAGCAGCTCTAATTTTAGCTGTTTTAATAACGAACTAACGTTTTTCCACAACACCGGAAGTTCGTTACTGGATCTGTTATTATCTGATTCAGTTGATGTTATCCACCGATTTAGTCAAATATCTCTACCAGGAATATCTCATCATGATTTGATTTTTTCATCACTGAATTTCGTCAAAGTTGTTCAACCGGAAGGCTTTTGGTTTCGTGACTACAAGAACTTTGACACAAATGCACTTTTAGTTTTTCTCACTGAAGTAGATTGGACTCGTTTTCAAAGTATTGAAGATTCTGATATCCTTGTTGGTATCTTCAATTCATTACTGTTAGAAATTCACGAGACCTTTTTTCCCCTAAAATATAGAAGCTATCGCAAGAATGAATGGTTTAACCATGAAATAAATCATGCAATAATCAACAGGAACTTGGCCTACAATTCATGGAAGCATTCGAAATCTGTCGTAGATAAAAATCATTATAAAACCCTGAGAAATAAAGTTAATTCGTTGATCGCTAAAGCAAAAACTGAGCGTGACAAAAAACGTATCAATCTTGATTTACCTGCTAAATTATTTTGGAATAATTTGAAAAAGTTCGGGCTGAGCAAATCAGAAGGTAATTTGGCTGTTTCTAATTTTTCTGCTGAAGAAATAAATAATTATTTTACTTCGAACTTTACTAGTTGCTCAGTTGAACAGCTTCATTGTCCTCATAGATTGCATGGATTTAATTTTAAATATTTTGAAGAAAATGAAATTATTAATGCTCTCAGTTCGATAAAATCTAATGCTGTGGGAGTTGATGAAGTTCCAATTAAATTACTAAAAATTATTCTACCATACATTTTACCCACACTCAGACATATTTTCAAAACTATAATCAAAACATCAAAATATCCTTATCAATGGAAGAAAACCAAAGTTATTCCAATCCCAAAAAAAACAAAATCTCTTGAATTGTCAAACTTGAGACCTATTAGTATACTGAGTGCAACTTCAAAAGTATTTGAAAAGTTACTTAAGAACCAAATTACAGAATATTTAAACCAAAACAATATATTACACGAATTCCAATCTGGTTTTCGTTCTTCACATAGCAATGAAGCTGCTCTTATGAAGGTGCATAATGATATTGCATATACGTTGGATAAAATGGGAATCGCAATACTTTTAATGATTGATTTTGCAAAAGCTTTTGATCGTGTTTCCCATTCTAAACTTATTAATAAGCTGATTTCTAAATATAACTTTTCTAGATCAGCTGTTGAAATGGTACAGTCTTATCTGCAAGGTCGGTCACAATCGGTTTTTTTCAATGGATGCTTTTCTAATTTCGCTTGCATTGAATCAGGGGTTCCTCAAGGATCAATTTTAGGACCTTTATTTTTCTCGCTTTTTATTAACGATTTACCTTCTGTTTTGGAACACTGCTCTGTTCATCTTTTCGCAGATGATGTCCAAATATATCATTGTGCAAAAAGAACTTCTGATTTAAATGTTTTTTATGCTCAAATTAATCAAGATCTAGCTAAACTGATTGAATGGTCCAATGAAAAACCTCTTACTAATCAATCCTGCAAAAACTAAAGCCTTATATTTCGGAAGACAGCTTACCTCTTTGGTTTACCCTCCACTTATACTAAATGATTCTAGTGTTCAGTTTGTTGATTACGCTGAAAACCTTGGTGTTATTTTTGACAAAGATCTTTCCTGGAACAGACATGTTAACGCTCAATGCTGTAAGATTTATGGTGCGATGAAAAGATTAAACCTAACAACAAGTCATTTAGATGTAGCCACAAAACTGAAACTTTTCAAGACCTATGTCTATCCCCTGTTTATCTACAATGATTTTATTTATTCTAATGCTCTAGAAAGATCTGTAAATAGATTGCGCATAGCCCTTAACTCCTGCGTACGCTATGTCTTCAACTTATCACGTTTCCCTCGAGTTTCTCACCTTCAAAAGCTGCTCATTGGCTGTTCATTCGATAACTTTTACAAGTATAGATCCTGCATGATAATGCACCGAATTATCAACTCTGGAAAGCCACAGTATTTGAAAAGTTTGTTCGTACCTCTTCGAAATTCGCGCACTGGAAATATTATAATCCCGCCACATAGTTCTTCCTATTACAGTAGATCTTTTTTCGTCCGAGGTATTGTGAATTGGAATAATCTTCCCACCTCTTTAAAACTAATTCAAAAGAAATCAGAGTTTAAAAGGAGTTTGCTAGAAAATAATATTGAGTAAGAACGACATCAATTAAGTTAAGAATTTGGAAAATGGAACGAATAGTCATTAAGTTAATAAATAGAAACAACACACATCCACCATATTGTAACAACTTATAAGGTTAAAATCTTACGTTACATGAATAAAGAATGAAATAATAATAATAATAAAAAAAAAATAAATTTTAGATGAGATAAATTCAAAATCATGGTAGATTAAAAAAACTTTATTTAATTTATTGAAATTATAGAAACTTTTACAAATTTTTAATCGAAGGTTTTTAAGTTTAAAATTTCAAGATCTGAATATTTTGTCGCTATCCATTTTTATATTGAGTCCTGAAAAGGGCAGAAGGTGGAAACCAAGATTTTCGTATTAAAAATTCAGTTTCAAAGGCAGAAGATTATGTTTTAGAATACAATAATTCAGATTCGAAAAACGAAGACAAATTTATAGAAGTTTTACTTTAAAATTAGTTTTTTTTTGTTTTTTGAAAATTAAAACAAAATTTGAAGAAATTTTTTTTTAATTTTGGAAGGATTGTTCAAACCTGCAAAACATTTTAATATTGAGTCCTGCAAAGGACAGAAGGTGGAAACCAAGTTTTTCTTATTGAAAATTCAGTTTCGAAGGCAGAAGATTATGATTTTAGAATACAATAATTCAGATTCGAAAAATGATGACAAACTTATTTTTACTTTTAAATTCGGTTATTTTTTTGTTTTTTAAAAATTAAAACAAAATTTGAAGAAGAATTTTTTTTAAATTTTGGAAGGATTGATCAAACCTGCAAAACAATTAGATTTTTGCTTTAAATATATTTAAAATTCAATTTTGTTTAAAACCTAATTAAAATGAGTAAAAGTACACAAATTGAAAACCTCCATAACTGTTTCGCAGAGTTCAAAATTACTTGAAGTCTTGAGGGAAGTTTAAAATTGATTTATATATTTATTTTTAGATCTTGTTTTTTCGTTTTAAAGGTTTTGTCAAAACAATGCAGAAATTTCTAAAATAATTTTAAAATATTTGGAAAAGTTAATAACAAACAAAAGCTGATAGTAAACCTGCGTCTTTAGATCCAGGGCACCTAAATAAGTCAAAATGAGCTTTTAAATTCTTTGCACCTCGAAGGATGTTGATTTCGTGGCCTTGTGTAATCAAAACGTTTTTGAATGTGATGTTGAACACTTAGAAGAATAAAAAACACAAAATAAAATTGATATTGAAATTGGTTTCTTGAAGAATATTTCATATCAGCACGATTTTTTGTAAGTCAAATCATCAAATCAAGTAAAACAAATAGAGAATACTAGGTTTAAGATTTTAATTTGCTAATTCTGATTACTATCGTGAGTCGTGGTACATGGCTTCTAACTTGTTGATGCATAAAATTAGTTTTCGATGAATTAATTTTAGAGTTAAAATGTTTCAAATTCTGAATTTGTTTGTTTTAGACTTTTTCATTTGGAAGCAACTTTAGATAACCTGACAAAACGTGTCGACCTATAATTTGACATACTTAAAAAATTTAGTAAACTTCTTACCTACACAATGAGTTCTAATATAGTTTAAATTGGTCAACATAAGTGGCTAGGAAAACGCCAAAAATTTTGAGGTAAAAAAATCCGAAACATATTTAAACGAATTTTTGGCAAACAGCTTTGGAAGGTGTACAGGTCACCATACTAAGTGAAAGACTAATATTATCATTTGACACCTCCAGATGACGTTCGAGATGAGACTTTGCTGGAAAACTCAACAAGTTTACGGTTCAGAAAAAGTTTGTTTTAGATGTCTTTAAATCGAGCTAGTTGAGATAATATAAAAAAAATCTATTTTGTTAAAGTGAATAATTTTTTTAAGCGTCTATGTTATAATACTGGTGGCAAAACAATTTTTTAAAAGCAATAATAAGAGTTATTTGATGTGGGTTTTGTGGTTTGAGGAAAACCGGAAGAAAGGGACCGAGTTTGATACCATCTTAATTAGGGATGTCGTTTCCGGACCGGACGATTAATTTGCGAGATGTTCGAGCTATCTGGTCCGATTGCTTTAATCTTCCCGACCCTTAATCACTCCTCGGCATTCCGACAACATCATGGCATGGCTTATTAACGATTTTATCACCCTCGAATTAGGTTTTGACCATTGGAGAAATAGTGAGAGTAATTGGCAATGATCGGATTAATTTTCGGTAGTAAAATGGATTATTGCTTGGCTGATTAGAGTGATAATCGTATTTTGCAGTGACGCCAATAGAAGCCAATTAGCAATCAATTGGTCGTAAATATGATATATCATGACTATATTTAGAGCATGTTTTCTCAGAAATGAAATTGACCTATTCATGAATGGATGGATTCATGGTCAGCAGTCAACCTTTTGTCGGATTCATCAGTTCAGCATTATCGCTACGGGAAGCAAACAAAGTTCTTGGTGCTCCAACCAGAATCCACATCATGATAATCATCATCATCATCATCAACTTCGACCTTATCCTTGGGGTTCTGGAATTATGCAAGAGAGCTTATCAAATTCTGCACCAGAGATGATGGTGGTTAATGGTGATGATGCTCAGCATCTTCTGAATATTTTCCTCGAACCTGGAACAGTATGTGGGTAGCTTCCTGCTTCTTATCTTCCCGGAAGGTCACCCTTTGCTAATGCTGAAAAACTTGAGTACTTTTCTTCCTGATAAAAACTAGGATGGATTCGGGTGTCCGGTTTGGGTTGGAATTTTTAAAATGTACTATCCGATTCAATAGTATGTAGGTATAATTTTTCAATGGTAAAATAATCCATCTAAAATTTCGGTTCTAATCAAATTTATCCTAATTGTTTTACTATTTCTCAACAATTTTTTGCGTCTTACGATCTTGCTTTCAAAATTTTCTTCAGGCAACTGAAAAATTAACCAACGTTACATTTCCGTGGAATTTCAAACACAGCTGAAACACGACAGACAATCGGAAGTAAAGCGAGAGCAAACATTTTTTTTTGCTAACCCATGCCAAACCACCTTCGCCATCATACCGGAAAGATAAAGCGTAACCCAATTTCGCGACATGAACTTCCGGTGGCGGAAGGTTCATGATAAATGCGAATTGTTTGCAAGCTTCTGACTGGCTATCTGCTAAAAGGAAATGGTGCGAGCTGGCAACCAATTTCCGTTTCGAATGAATCAGTACATTGATAAACTTTTCTTCCAATTAATTTTCCATGAAATATTAAAGCAAACGTTTCTAGCTAGAGAATATGTTATACTTTTCACATTGCAGAAACACAAAAACAAAACTGTTAAACTAATTTAGTTCCATGACTTAGAAGTTCCAGAAGTCAATCTCTTCTAAAAAAATAAACTCAAAATAATTGAAAAGTTACACTGAATAAAATTAATTACCAAGAATACAATTGCTCATCAACTGTTTGGTACATGGCTGCATTTCGAGGGTAAATTTGTAAGCAACAGGTGCCCAACTAACCAACTTACAAAAACACTCTCCAGTAAAGGGTTCTTTTTATATCTCTACTGAGAAAAAAAAAGAGCGAAATAAACACGAAAGCTGTTGTAGAGTAGGTGTTTTTTTCAGTGAAGCAGATAAACATTTTTATTCCTAATTTAATTGAATTGCTGAATTGAAAATCTTTTCGCACTGTGCATACCTGCTTTGGTTTATGCATTAGTGGAGAAATGTTAAGAATATTCATGCACTTTTAGTGGTATGTGAATATATTAAAATTTAAGGTTTTTCTATTTTGTCATTTTGACGCTTTTTTTTGTTAATCTAACCGAATCTAACAAGATAGACATGTCCCGCTTAGATTAAAACGGCTTTTACAGCGTTTAATAGAAAAACGATGATCAATTATCATCTAACGTGAATCATTTCATCACTAGTTCTTGTTAAAATAATATTTCTGAAAATTTATCGGATTGATTTGTCAGTGTTGCTAGTTTCTTTCCACGAAAATAGTTTTAAATTAATGTTGCCAGAATTTTTAAGCTAGTATCTTGACCGGCAAATCCGGGAAATTATGTATGGAAACCTGGCAAAATCCGGGAATATGATTTCAAAATTGACGACCAAAAATCCAGGCAATATCTGGGCAAATTTTGACCAAAACCCAGAAAGTACTCGACAAAAATCAAGTTAATAAAATTGAAGAAAAAAATGTTTTTTCATCAAAACTCATCTTACTTACTTACTTACTTAATGATCCCGCGCCGATCCTCCGGTGCATAGGGCCGTGGTAAAAGACCTCCACTGTTGACGATCCGGAGCCAGCGTCTTCACCTGGTCCCAGTCAAGAATCTCGTCGACTGTTCGGATTTCAGCGGCTAGGCTTCGCCGCCACGAATTTCTGGGTCTGCCTCTTCTTCGATGACCTTCTGGATTCCAATCTAGCGCCTCTCTGCAAATCTCGTCTTCATCTCTTCGCAGCGTATGCCCAATCCATCTTCACTTACGTTCCCGAATCTCGATTTCTAGCGCCTTTTGATGACACCGGCGATGTAGTTCCTCATTCGAGATCCAGTTGCCAGGCCACCAAGCGCGGATGATATTCCGCAGGCAGCGGTTTACAAATACTTGCAGTTTTCGCGTCGTCACCGCATATGTGCACCAAGTTTCGCACTCGTACAGCAATACGGATTTGACGTTTGAGTTGAAGATTCTGATTTTCGTTCGTAGAGAGATCTGGCGTGACCGCCAGATGTTTCGGAGACTCGCAAACGCAAATCGGGCCTTTCTGATCCGGGTTTCGATGTCTTTTCTGGTACCACCATCAGGCGTTATCTGGCTACCAAGATACTGGAAGCACTCCACTTTCTCAACTTGTTGCCCAGCTACCATGAAACTGGAGGGATTTCCTGTGTTGATCTCCATCGACTTGGTCTTTCCGACATTGACTTTGAGACCTGCTGCTTTGGAACTTTCGGTGAGGTCGTCGAGTTTGCTCTGCATATCTGGTTGTGTTTTGGCGAGCAAAACAATATCGTCAGCCAGGTCAAGGTCGTTCAGTTGCTCCATTGTTGAAGGATTCCACGGTAATCCTCGATTCGGTGCACAGTCAATCGATCCAATCAGAATCTCATCCATTACGATTAGAAAAAGTAGCGGTGATAGAATACATCCTTGTCTCACTCCAGCAGTTACCGGGATTGGTTCGGACAAGACACCGTCGTGCAAGACCTTGCACGAAAATGCCTCGTACTGTGCTTCGATGAGATGGACTAGTTTCTCTGGGACCCCTCGTCGCCTTAGAGCCGCCCAGATGTTTTCATGGTTAAGTCGGTCGAATGCTTTTTCGAAATCAACGAACACCAGCAGAAGAGAGTCCTGGAATTCGTTGATTTGTTCCAGTATGATTCGTAGCGTTGTGATGTGGTCCACACATGATCGTCCGGATCGGAATCCAGCTTGTTGCCGTCGGAGTGTAGCATCTATTTTCTCCTGGATCCTGTTCAGAATCACTTTGCAGAGTACTTTGAGGGTTGTACAGATCAACGTTATGCCTCGTCAGTTACCGCTCTCTGTCAGGTCTCCTTTCTTCGGGACCTTTACGAGGATACCCTGTATCCAGTCGGCCGGGAATGTTGCAGTATCCCAGATGTCAGCGAAAAGACGGTGCAACATTTGTGCTGATA